>NC_061528.1:1885000-1970000 GCF_022379125.1 Scophthalmus maximus
AATGGAGGAGGAGGATGAGAGAGGAAGAGGAGGAGGAGGAGGAAGAACAGGAGGAGGAGGAAGAGGAGGCGTGATGACAAACATGCGGCAGAGGAGGAGGAGGAGGAGGAAGAAAGGGAGGAGGAGGAGGAGGAGGAGGAGGAAGAAAAGGAGGAGGAGGATGAGGGAGGAGGAGGAGGAGGAAGAAAGGGAGGAGGAGGAGAGGAAGAGGAGGAGGAGGAGGAGGAAGAAAGGGAGGAGGAGGATGAGAGAGGAAGAGGAGGAGGAGGAGGAAGAAGAGGAGGAGGAGGAAGAGGAGGCGTGATGACAAACAGGCGGCAGTAAAGAAACGGATTACACGACTGCTTTTCATCACGTCACCCAGGTTCACTGAAGGCGTGATGATCTGCAGATCTACACACACACACACACACACACACACACACACACACACACGCACACACACAAACACACACACACACACACCCAGTCGCCATTACTGTACACATGATGCTCCGTTACTAAAACTTCCCACTCATCGTTCATAAGACCCTGTGATGAGTGTGACATCATGCAGAGGAAGTGAAGGACAGTCACTGTTTATCAGTGCTGTTGTCACTGACAACCGGTAAACAAAGTTTTGTGTGTGTGATTTTTTATTATTATTTATTTCAGAAACACATGATACTTTGTTGATGTAATTTCTTCACCGAGACAACAAAAGTTTTTAGTCGCTGATCCCACATTTCAACACTTACCTGGATTTGCGTGTGTGTGTGTGTGTGTGTGTGTGTGTGTGTGTGTGTGTGTGTGTGTGTGTGTGTGTGTGTGTGTGTGTGTGTGTGTGTGGGTGAGGGTGAGTGAGTGCGTGCGTGCGTGTGTGTGTGTGTGCGTGTGTGTGTGTGTGTGTGCGTGTGTGAGTGCGTGTGTGAGTGTGTGTGTGTGTGTGTGTGTGTGTGTGTGTGTGTGTGTGTGTGTGTGTGTGTGTGTGTGTGTGTGTGTGTGTGTGTGTGTGTGTGTGTGTGTGTGTGTGGGTGAGGGTGAGTGAGTGCGTGTGTGTGTGTGCGTGTGTGTGTGTGTGTGTGTGCGTGTGTGAGTGCGTGTGTGTGTGCGTGTGTGAGTGCGTGTGTGTGTGTGTGTGTGTGTGTGTGTGTGTGTGTGTGTGTGTGTGTGTGTGTGTGTGTGTGTGTGTGTATGTGTGAGTGAGTGAGTGAGTGAGTGAGTGAGTGAGTGAGTGAGTGAGTGAGTGTGTGTGCGTGTGTGTGTGTGTGAGAGACCAACAGACCGACTCACAGTCACATGACAACATGTTGCTGACTCTGCACCCGCATACACATCTGGCCTGTTGTCATGGCTACAGGCGGTGACCGACGGACAGCGTTTGGTTGCTGTTTATAAGTTGTTCCGTGTGTGTGTGTGTGTGTGTGTGTGTGTGTGTGTGTGGTCAGCAGATGTTGCACTGATTTGTTCTGCAGATTTCTGTCTCCTTCTTTTTTCCACTCTCACTCTTCCTCGCTCACAGCCCCTCTTCAGACCGACCTCTCCTCCCTCTCCTCCTCCCTCCTCCCTCTCCTCCCTCTCCTCCCTCTCCTCCTCCCTCTCCTCCCTCTCCTCCCTCCTCCTCCTCCTCCTCCCTCCTCCCTCCTCCCTCGTCCCTCCTCCCTCTCCTCCTCCCTCCTCTCCTCCCTCCTCCCTCTCCTCCTCACTCCTCCCTCCTCCCTCTCCTCCTCCCTCCTCTCCTCCCTCCTCCCTCTCCTCCTCCCTCCTCCCTCTCCTCCTCCCTCCTCTCCTCCCTCCTCCCTCTCCTCCTCCCTCCTCTCCTCCCTCCTCCCTCTCCCTCCTCCCTCTCCTCCTCACTCCTCCCTCCTCCCTCTCCTCCTCCCTCCTCTCCTCCCTCCTCCCTCTCCCTCCTCCCTCTCCTCCTCACTCCTCCCTCCTCCCTCTCCTCCTCCCTCCCTCTCCTCCTCACTCCTCCCTCCTCCCTCTCCTCCTCACTCCTCCCTCCTCCTCTCCCTCTCCTCCTCCCCCCCTCTCCTCCTCCTCCATCTCCTCCCTCCCCTCCTCACTCCTCCCTCCTCCCTCTCCTCCTCACTCCTCCCTCCTCCCTCTCCTCCTCCCTCCTCCTCTCCCTCTCCTCCTCTCCTCCCTCCTCCCTCCTCCTCTCCTCCCTCCTCCCTCTCCTCCCTGTATTCGGGCGGAGCTGCAGCCGACGACCTCGGGGCCTGACGACGGAGCTTCTCCCCGACAACAGCCCCGAGTCACGACCGTCACGATGATGAACGACGCAGGGAAATGTTGACAGGCGGGCGGAGAGATTTCAAATCAGGTCTTAATCATCAACGTACAGTTCACAGCCACACACCCTGACAACACAGTGTGTGTGTGTGTGTGTGTGTGTGTGTGTGTGTGTGTCTTGACCTCTACTCCACGAGGCCAGGAGGTTCACCGCAGGCTGGGAGTCGACCTGTTTTGGAATAACAAGGAAGATGTTTCCCTCCTCACATGTCCTCACCCAGCACTTTACTGCCTCTGATGAGTTCCTCCTCTTCTAATAATAGTCTCTGACGTCGAACTGGAAAATGACGAACACTGACGCAACGTGTGATATCTTCTGGTGTCGCAGCCACAGAGAGATTAGCTGATTTCTGTGCGTCGGAGGCTCGATGGGCCTCATTAGCTCGAGGAACAGGAAGTGCCTCCGACTGCGGATGTGCCTCTGTTGAGCCGGCAGGAAGTTCCTGGTGGAGATTTTTGAGATGATGAACAACATCATCCACTGGTCACAGACTTCAGAAGGCAGAAGCCACTTAGTTCTTTAAAGGAACTAATGAAAATACAAATAGTCAGAGGAGCTTTTCACCACGAAACAACTGGAAACTTCGTCACGTCTGCGGTTCCCTCTTCTTCCTCTTCGTCTTCGTCGTCTTCTTCTTCTTCTTCTTCTTCTCTAATGGCAGTTGACATCCAGCGTGGAGGTTCACTATCGGCTCCTTCTTCTCTGGAGTTTTCCGTTTCCTCCGACAGCGGCAGATATTCAAATTTGACGAAAAAGCAAAAGGAGGCTGGAACCTACTGCATTGCGTTTTGTTGGGAGGAAAATGATGCAAGATTACGATAAGGCACATCTTCATTTAAAGTTATGATTCATTTGCATTAATTCAGATAGTCTTGCAAACACATGGAGCAGTTTGCGAGTTTCAGAGTCGCCTCGAGAAGTGGTGAGCAACTTGTTCTGTGATTGGCCAAGAATTCAAATGTTAGATTTGAAAATATGAGATGAATTTCCTTGTTTTAAAAGTTATTCACTTGATTCTCTCTTTGAATTCTTTCGTGAATTGATCATGAATCTGTCTCATTTCAAGATTTCTCGTCAAGTGACAACTGATCGTTTCACTCGTATTAAGTAAGTCTCTCCTCAAATTCACAGATTATTTCTTCATCATTTCATTGTTCTGCAGTGTAATTGAGACTCTGTGTGGAGCAGAGTTCAGAGAGGACGAGCGGCGTCTTGTTCCACCGCCAGAAACTTTCTCTGGAGGACGGGATGATCGATGGGGCGTCTCGGCTTTGAACGGGACGGGGGCGCTGAAATACTGTATTTTAATTGGTGCAGTAATTTATCATCTGTCCACTCAACAGGATCCAACCGATGAAAGGTGCATTTTGCAAAAGGTAATCGACAAGATTAAGGGACAAGTCCAGGAGGATACTGATCTTTGGTACACGAGAGGAATGATTTATGAACGATGGGAAGCACATGGGTCACACACACACACACAAACCTGATCTGACAGATTTACTGCTTTGAACAGGTTCATGCACTTTTTTAAAATGTCTGAGAAAATGACGACACTGGGAAAGTAAGAAACATAAATCTGGAAGGAGAACATCTGTCAATATCTACCTGTTTAAGTAATGTTCTGTAACGCCACACACACACACACATGCACACACACACACACACACACACACATGCACACACACACACACACCGAACACACACTCACACACACACACACACATGCACGCGCACACACACACACACACACACATGCACACACACACACACACACACATGCACACACACACGTACACACCGAACACACACTCACACACACACACATACACACACATTGAACACACACTCACACACACACACACACACACACACACATTGAACACACACTCACACACACTCACACACACACACATTGAACACACACTCACACACACACACACACACACACACATTGAACACACACTCACACACACACACACATTGAACACACACTCACACACACAACCACACACACACACACATTGAACACACACTCACACACACACACACACACACACACACACATTGAACACACACTCACACACACACACACACACACACACCGAACACACAAGAAAACAACTTTCTGTGGCACTTTATGTGTCGTTCGCTCCCGTTTCCTTTTTTTCATGCTTCTTCTCCTTTCGGCGTTTTCCACGTGTGCAGCAACTTCTCCGGTGACTCATCGTGCAGGAAACTCGGGGCCACGCTCAGACTCGTGACTCAGAGTCTGTCGACCGGCCTCTCGTCCATCAGACGTCCGCCGTGACTCATAATCAGTTGTATCATATCTGGTTTCGATCAAACCAAACTTAAATGTGTGTTTCTCCGTGTCCAGTGTAAATAGATCCATGATCTTTACGTTTCCCTCTCCACTACTCTAAAGAGAACTTTATTAGAACTATGTCGTATTATAACAATCCGGTATAACACTTCTACCTTATAACAAGTGCAGACAGAGAGAGGAGAAGTCGAGAGACGCAGCTGTGACTGTCACCTTGTCCGAGGCTTCATCACGCTCTTCATCTCCCTCTTCGTCACGCTCTTCATCACGCTCTTCATCACGCTCTTCATCAGCCCTTCATCACGCTTTTCATCACGCTCTTCATCACGCTCTTCATCGCGCTCTTCATCGCGCTCTTCATCATGCTCCAGCTCTTCATCACGCTCTTCATCACGCTCTTCATCACGCTCTTCATCACGCTCTTCATCACCCTCTTCATCACGCTCTTCATCGCGCTCTTCATCACGCTCTTCATCACGCTCCAGCTCTTCATCACGCTCTTCATCACCCTCTTCATCACGCTCTTCATCACGCTCTTCATCACGCTCTTCATCACCCTCTTCATCACGCTCTTCAGAGAGAGATAGAAAAACTACATCATCCGCACATATATTGATTTCTTTAATCCTGCATTCACACCGAATGCGACATCCATTAATGCGAAGATGGGAAACTTGCGAAGACGTCATTTGCTTCACCAGCTCGATGTGTAATATTTGGACTCAAGTGTAATATTTGAATGACGCCATGTCGCGATAGCCACTTAGCATTGAGCTCCTCCCTACGTCCCCACGAAGGTCCAGGAAATAACGAGAATGTTTTACATCATAAGTTGAAAGTTTTACTTAATAACTTGAAAGTTTAACGTCATAACTTGAAACTCACGAAAATAACGTGACACCACGCCGCCGAGTAGTAACGTGTGACGTTTTCCCCTGAAGGAGCGAGTCTTTCTAAAACCACGGAGCACCTGCCGCCGCTGAGTTTCCATTCAGCTGAACGTCCCCAGCTGTAAATCCACTGCTCTGTCGACTCCAACACACACATTGTTCAGGCCTCACAGTGGACTGTGTGTGTGTGTGTGTGTGTGTGTGTGTGTGTGTGTGTGTGTGTGTGTGTGTGTGAGGCATCTGCCTGCTTAGAACAGCGTGACCTAATTCCCAAAGTGGACATGAGGTTACATTTCCTCACTCTCTCACTATTCACAGTCATTTCAGAAATCAACACGGACACAGGGAGGAGTTTTTATCAGCATCATCGTCCACGAGCACGAGGACGATCTAATATTTCGTCCTCCTGTGTTAAAATACTCTCTTTATTTACATGTTACGACAGAGATTTGATCACGAGGGAAGATGAAAGCAGCTGCTTCAGTTCAGGAGTCACAGACGCCGTCAGTCGGGTCAGAGATGAGTCATCGCGATGGAGATGATGGAGGTCGTCTTGGACGTGTCAGTGGTCTTGGACGTGTCTGTGGTCTTGGAACGTGTCAGTGGTCATCAGTGGTAATGGACGTGTCAGTGGTAATGGACGTGTCAGTGGTCATCAGTGGTAATGGACATGTCAGTGGTCATGGACGTGTCAGTAGTAATGGACGTGTCTGTAGTAATGGACGTGTCAGTGGTAATGGACGTGTCAGTGGTAATGGACGTGTCAGTGGTCATCAGTGGTAATGGACATGTCAGTGGTCATGGACGTGTCAGTAGTAATGGACGTGTCTGTAGTAATGGACGTGTCAGTGGTAATGGACGTGTCAGTGGTAATGGACGTGTCAGTGGTCATGGACATGTCAGTGGTCATGGACGTGTCTGTAGTAATGGACGTGTCAGTAGTAATGGACGTGTCAGTAGTAATGGACGTGTCTGTAGTAATGCACGTGTCAGTAGTAATGGACGTGTCAGTGGTCATGGACGTGTCTGTAGTAATGGACGTGTCAGTGGTCATGGACGTGTCAGTGGTCATGGACGTGTCTGTAGTAATGGACGTGTCAGTGGTAATGGACGTGTCAGTGGTCATGGACGTGTCTGTAGTAATTTAACGTTATTTTCTGGAAATTGTATGAATATTTCATTAAAACTTTATAGATTATTTCTTAAAAATTGGATGAATATTTCGTTAAAACTTTTAGATTATTTCGTGAAAACTTTACGATTATTTAGTGAAATTATTTTGATTATTTTGTAAAAATGTTCACAATATTCCGTGAAACCTTCTCCTTATAATGTGAAAACGTATCATTTAAACACGAAACGTCATGTTTGAATCATCATGTGGACGGAGAACGAATAGTCCTAAAATCTAATTCACACACATGGACAAATTAAATCCACAGCTCACTTGACTTTTCCCACTTCTCTCTCTCTGTGGGAGGAAATCAGAAAACCAGAGGAACCGATCATGTGATGTGTGAGAAATCATACAGCTTGTAACACACACACACACACACACACACACACACACACACAGCTGCAGTATATGTGCTGAATATCCTGCACCATTACGATGCAGAAACACACGTGGCTCTGCCGGGACATCGCCCACCAGTGATGAAGACGTGGTGGGAAGCTCAGTGTGTAATTCTGTCGTCTTTGTGATGTGGACACACATGTGTGTGTCTCTGCCCAACCTATTCATAGACTCTACAGCTACAGCCGCCGTCGCCGCGAGGGGCCTCCCGACGGAATCCATCCCGACGTAACAACCTGACACGTGGGTGCGAGATTTGTTTTTCAATCTTCTCCTTCCGTCTTTCTGCCTCTTAAAAAAACCAAACATGTTCAAGTCGTATTCCGACCGTGTTCCCTCCAAGTCCATCTCTCGCCTCACTTTGTTCTGACTCCCAACTTTCCCACACTTCCAGCCCCACGGTCTCTGCCAAGGCCAACACTTCTGACCCCCGCTGCCAAAAAGATGCCCACTGCTGCCGGGGGGGGGGGGGGGGGGGGGGGGGGGGGGGGGTTGATCCCGTGTCCCCAGGGAGGATCATGTGTTGTGTCAACACGGGGCAGGAGCCCCCTACAAACAACCGTTACCCATGGTGCAGTGCAGCGCCAGAGGGGTGGACGGTGCCCAGCGGCTTCGCCTCCTGCCAACTGTAGTACAGCAACAACACGGGGTCGGGGGGCCATGCCAGCTTCCTGCCGTCAGATTAGTGGACGCGGCAAATGGCTGTGATAGCGCCGGGGTCGGACCCGACGACCGCGAGCGGCGGCAGCAGCTGTCATCTCGTCTGAACTGGTCAAAACACCAGACTCATAGAATCAAAGGCTGATGACCAGTGACTGTTAGGAGGAAAGAGGGGGCGGGGGGGGTAATGTCTTTCCTTTGACGTGCAAAACAACCCCAGATCAACACAGTTTGAAGAAAGTCAGTTTGCCCACGAGAGTCGACGCTGAGCCTGAAAACAGTTGTGCAATGTGTTTCTGTGGCTCTGGCGGAAAAATGGACCCCGAGGACGTCGGAGTGTGGAAACTCAGACTGCTCAACAGAAGAGCCTCTGTTTCAAAACGTGTAGCCTGGAATTTGAAACATGGCCCTTGTCAGCCAGGCCGCGAGAAAGGATTTATTAGAAAATGTGATTCGGGCCTTTTTGGCTACTTGACCCGTTTCAAAGGAGTTTAAATATCTCAACTCGGGCGAAATATTGTGTGGCGCGTTGACGCGATACCCAATGAGCGTTGAGATCCTCCCTCCGTCACCGTGGTCAGACGGCCTGTCGTTGTATCATGACCGGAGGATCACTACTGAAGAAGGAAGTGAACCAGGAAGTGAACCAGGAAGTGAACCAGGAAGTTGGACGCTAGCCAGTTAGCCCCAGTTAGCACCATCGCTTAGTGTAGCTTTGCCGTCGGCCCTCCTGTCTGACTTCATTTCATTCAACAGCTCATGTTTACACGTGCGTGTGTCTTTGTCTGTTTGTTCAGATGAGTTTTGTCGGAGAAAGTGAAAGTGGGCAAATCTTCGCGCGAATGGTCGACCCAAATCACCAAAACATTTCCAGTGACCAAACTTTTTTCTTACTCGCGCAATTGGAATTTAAAGTTTAAAAAATGAGTGTAATTAACGTCTGGGTCACAGAAGAGAAAAGTAGAGAAAAGAAAGAGAAGAAAAATAAAACAACTATTAGCAAACTCCTACTACAACAGCTAGCTAGATGCTACCTAGCTGAGATTGACACAGCGGCTATTGCTAGCTAGCTAACTATAACTTTTACTAGTTATACAGTAGGAATACAGTAGGAGTTAGCTAGTTACTATTAGAACACACACAGTATCATAAATTGATAAGCATCATAGTTGCGGGGGCCCCACAGAGACTGCCCACGTATAGGGCCCAGAATTTGGTGCTACACCCCTGAACGCACCACAACAGTAAATGGTCGCACTCTCCCTTTAAGTCCACGAAAAACCGAGCAGGACCCTCTGGCACCTGCTGTCAGTGGTGTCTCTGCCCCCACGGCGAGCGACCTTTGACCCCTGGTGGTCGGCAGACTGAGGGGGGCCTCGCGCCTCCACCTGTTGCTGGGGGGGGGGGTCACACCCTAACTGTCCCCCCCTCCACCTCTGGAAATAGAACCGTGTTGCCACAGGCAGTTACATAAGTGAGGGAGCGCTTGATTAATGAGCACAGGAGGTTTGTCGAGACTCGTCGTGGTATGATATCTATTTGCGAGTTGTTGTTGTTGTTGTTGTCGTCGTGTGAGTTTACGACGACGTGAGCGTCCGGAATAAATCAGGCAGTTTTATGCGGCTCTCGTTCTTTTGTCGGGCCTCGGTCCTGGGGCGATGGAGGCTGGAGGCTGGAGGGCCGGGGACCAGGACGAGGCGTTCGGGTGTCGTGGGTTAATAAAGTGCCGAGGTGCTGAGGAGCCACCTGTCACTCAAAGACCTCCGGCGTGTTACGGCTCAGATTGACGACCTCTGACGTGACCTGATTCCGTTTGGCTGCACAGCTCACAGACGAAGGTTTCAAATTCAATTACATTAAAAAGCCACATGACATATTAAAGGTTGTTTATGAAGCAGAATGTACAAAAACGTGCTGTACACAAAAATAGAGCATAAGAAGCTTAAAAGAAATGATTTTCTCTACTGAAACACCCCGAGTGAAGCCCAGATAGGAGAGAAAGTAAAGAATATATAAAGAGAGGAGGCGTGTGTTACTAAAAGAACAATATTTCATACTTTAATATTGTCTCTGGCAGGCATTAGCTGTATTAAATACACATTTTGCTTTCCAGTTTTTTTCTCCTCTTGCCTCCCCGAGTGGATTGTTTAGTTTCCAGTTCACATTTTCAAACATGTAACTGACTTTATATTCACGTCAAACCGGCGTCACCGTTCTGTCGACGCCGAGGCAAAATAGACATTTGGAACCATTATTATTTACACGTAGAGTTACAAAAATATATTTCAACAAAATAAAAAGACATTTACAGATATAGGAAAGCTCTATAAAATTACAAATATATTTTTTTCTATTATAAAAAGCCCTTTTTCCTTTTTGTTAAAGAACTCTTCCAGGACGAGGAAGTGGGACCTGCTCTGTGTGTGCGTGTGTGCGTGTGTGTGTGTGTGCATGTGTGTGTGTGTGTGTGTGTGTGTGTGTGTGTGTGCGTGTGCGTGTGCGTGTGTGCGTGTGTGCGTGTGTGTGTGTGGGCAGATAAACGTTCCAGTGACTTTGCAGCGAATATTCCAAGTTGTCCGTCAGCTCGTGAGTATTCTTGTCCTCAGGATCCCGTCGTTGCTGAATGTCCCGCCGTCGCCAGGCGGCCTGGAGTCGGCGGAGCGCGGCCAGATTAACTTCAGGACCCGACGGCGAGCAGATCTGTTGGCAGTCGCTGTGACATCCAGCTGTATCCTGTTGGGTGGTTGTCAGTGTGTGTGTGTGTGTGTGTGTGGTGGGGGGGGGGGGGGGGGGGGCAGGTGCACATCCACTCCCTCCGTCTCTCTCGTGGCAACAGTCCGGGACGTCACATGCCTGAGAACAGACACACAGACCTGATTAGAACTGGACTCTGTGGCTCCGGAGGGTCGCGGCTCTATTCTCAGAGCGGCGGACGTTCATCTTTTAAAGACCCGGGCATCGTAAAAGAAACTCTGGTGGAGTCTGACCGAGCGTCCAGCTCCCGTCCTGTGAAAGACTCACATTCAGAGGCCAGAACACACAACAGAAATAAGGAAAGTGTGTTTCACCTCCCACTCCTTTTACATTTACAGTCGGAATTTTCACCCCCTTTTTTTTTTTTTTCTTCGCACCGGCGCACATTCCTCCGACTCTGCTGCAAGTTCCAACACTCACAAGCCCCAAAGTCAAGAAGGGGCCCGACACACACAGATTAGACGACGTGTACGTCTCCTTTTTTTACCCATGATGCACTGTGAACCCCGACATGACGCCCTGGTGACGCTCTCAGATCGCTGTGGGACCCAGACCCATTCTGGGAGCTCATTTCAATTTGTACGGTCTGGATCTCCTCCGTCGGGGAGGGATGGTCCCTCCGACAGAAAACTCAACGGCCCAATCACCACCGATTATCTGATAGTGGGCGGGGTTAATACCGCGCCGCGGACAGAAGCATCATCACAGACGTCACAGACGTCTCGGGATTAGTCTGTGTCCGTCGGACATCGAGAAATGAACCGTGAGGTCCCCGACTAATACGTACGAGAGTATTCGTCTGACCAGGCCAGGCTACATGAAACACTTTCATACGCTTTTTTTCCAAAGCCGAGTGACGGAGTGAAAAGCGATACGCTGCCCCGGAGGCCTCGCGACGTCTCCGTCCGCGCCCCGACACATCTTCGTTTCTCAGAAACCCGAGGGCAGCGTCTCCCGTGTCACTTCACGAGCGGTCGTTCATCACGGCGCTCTGACATGAGCACTTACTCTCTAACGTCCTGTCGAGGTCGGCGATGAAATCCTCCAGCTCCTTGGTGTCGCCCAGTTTGGCTGCGAAAGGAGAAGCAGAGATTTCAGACCTCCAGGAGACGAGAGTGACGACGTCCTTCATCATCGTGCCTCCTCCTCCACATGATTTATGCTTTTTAATATGTAGTCCCACTTTGATCCACGCAGAAAGTTCAAATAGTGGTTTTACTAGAATCTGATTAAATATGATACGAGTCTTACTGCAAAAATATTTTACGGATTAAACAATGAAGAAAAATATGTTTGTTTTTACAGGAAAAAAGGTAATTTTCTTAACCAAAATTTGACATATCTGGTTATATTTGTGTTTTCTTTTTATTTGATAGTTATTTATAACAAAGTTAAAGTGTAAATGATCGTTAGCATCAGCCCGTTAATGAAAAATCGATATTGGTCAGACTCTAATCATTCACGTATAAGGTGTGTGTGTGTGTGTGCGTGTGTGTGTGTGTGTGCGTGTGCAGTGAGCTCACGTTTTGGTGACATCGGAGGGGGGGAGGCGCCGGCCGGGGGGGAGAACACCGTGGGGGAGTTGAGCCGCTCATCACTGAAGCTGAAGCTGTTTCTGTTCAGAGACTCTGCACCTGTCGGACGGAGAGAGAGAGAGGACAACATGAACACACACACACATTGAGATCAGGTGAGAGCTCACTTGTACACACACACACACACACACACACACACACACACACATGCTTGTATCTGCACAGACGAGACAATTCGTATAAACAAACTGAGCAGCAACGGTCACGTGTACGTGACAGAGACGTTTCCTCTCCAGACTCCAGAGCGAATGTGCAACTGACCGCGAGTCAGCGAGTGAACCTGCGACTCTGGAAATCACTGACAGAACGTTGACGCGTTGGAAGCACAAGTTATTCTTTCTCTATATTCTGTCCGACCCCAAATCTCCACACGCACGAGGACGTCATGTGTGACATTGTGTTTGTCTGAGTTTATTCTTCCTCAGCTTCCTGACGCTGTGTGTGTGTGTGTGTGTGTGTGTGTGTGTGTGTGTGTGTGTGTGTGTGTGTGTGTGTGTGTGTGTGTGTGTGTGTGTGTGTGGAATCTTTTTAACGTCTGTCTCACTCGACTCCCCACTCCCTCTCTGACCTCTACCACTCAGCACTGAACACACAGCGGGAGACGGGAGACGCCACACACACACACACACACACACACACACACACACACACACACACACACACACACACACACACACACACACACACACACGGAGCTCCTCTCAGTCTCTGGCTCAGTGACTTGGCTCATTAATCTGCTCAGCCCGGCGACAGGTTCTTCTCTTCATCTCAGGAATCTGATCCCTGGAGCCAATCGACGGGCGGCGCAGGTTCAAACACCTGCCCCCTGTTTTTGACCCGCTTCAATTCAGATCTTTATCATTTCGCTTCCTGGAGTCATGGACGTCCTGTCTCTCCTCAGATCGCCTCTCCTGATTCTGCTCTTTTCTTTCTAAATCTCTTCCCATCATTTCCTTGTAAATCCCTTCCTGGGGAGGGGAGCTGCAGAAAATCTTTGCTCAAGCTTCTCAGTCCGTCTGCAGCCGGAGAAGGAGAAGGAGAAGGAGAAGGAGAAGGAGACCTGTTTTGTAAAAAGCCGCTGCATGGTGGAGGGGTGTCGTCATGCGTGACAGTAAAACAAAGAAATAAAAAAAACTTTGGGGAGACGCAGCCACAATGTGGCGGCAGCGGCGCCAAGACATGCTGCAGCTTAATAATCTGAGCACAACATCGGAGTGTGTCGACGTACTGTACATGTGCAACAGTTTGCATATGATGATGAGATTCTGCACACAAAGAATGTTCCAGAGGGAGAAAAGACAGAAACTTCCTGCCGCTCGCTCCTCACACGTCAAAGATCAGTCTGCTACTATGTGAGGTCGTCTCTTTTCATCTCTTTTTAATATTCAGGCACGTGACCTGAAAACCGTACTATTGTCGGAACGGTGATTTTAACTGTCTGTGATTTGTATGTTTTTGTGAAAGCAGTTGCTATATAAATAAATGGATTATTATATATATATATATATATATATATATATATATATATATAAACTGATTATTTATATTTATATATATATATATACACACACATATATTTATACACATATATATACACACACACATATATATGTGTATATATATATATATATACACACATATATACACAAATATATGTGTGTATATATATATACACACATATATATGTGTGTGTGTATATATATATAAACTGATTATATATATATATACACACACACACACACACATATTTATACACATATATATATATACACACACATATATACACATATATATACATTTATACGCATATATACGCATATATATATAAATGTATATAAATGTATGTATGTATATATATCTATCGTCGGACCGATGACCATGACGTCATCAGCTGATCGACACTCACTCTCGGAGTCGCTGATGCCGCTGTCGCTGACGCTCGCGCTGCTCCGCCTCTTCACCGTCTGCAGGTGCTCGTCGTACCGGAAGTGACGCTTCTCCACCGGCGACGTGAAGTCTTCGATCACCGCGGCGAACTCGCACAGCGCGTCGCTCAGCTCCTCCGCTATGAACACGCAGTCACACTTCTCAGTTCTCATGATGTCATCCTGATATTGTGTCATTGTGTGTTCATTTGTGTTTAGAAATACGACAGTGAAGTTGTTGACTGAGTTCAAAACATAAAGTGACACTAGAAGCAAAAGTACAATTATTATTTTTTTGTATTAAAAAAAAAAAGACGCAGAAAACAACTCACCTTGAGATTTGAGCTTTGGAGACTTCATGATTCCAGAGGTTATCAGCTAAAGTCCTGGAAGCTGTGTGTGTTATCTCTGTATATATGAATATATATATATGTATATATATTCAGTGTGTGTGTGTTCCTCAGTGTAGAGTCCCGGTGTGTCTGAACTCCTGCAGGTCTTGAACGAACCCTTCAGCCCGAGCACCGCCGCTTTTCACCGAGCTCTGCTCCGAGTGGGCGGAGTCACGGATGGGAGGTGTGTGTGTGTGTGTGTGTGTGTGTGTGTAAAGTGACCAATTACCAGTGACACTCCCCCTCCCTCCCTCTCTCATAAAGAGCGTGTTTGTAAACACCGCTGCGTGACGTCACACGTGTGCTACAGATATTAATATCGTGACCAATGAGCTTTTCATATTTATTTATTTTCTTTATCACCGGGAAGATTCTGACGGGAGGAGGCCAAGCTGTGATTAACAGCCCAGTCGGGACATCCAGGAGCCTGACACACCCACACACACACACTCACACACACACACACACACACACACACACTGATATCATCCGTTAAATATGGAAGGTTCACTACAGTTCACTTCATCTCGACTCGTGCGGCACTAAACTGTGTTTATGTGGTTTGTTATGTAACTTTAACAGATTCATATTCATAAATCTGCATGGGAACAACTTATAAAACTAAATGTGTTACTGTTAATACAAAAACTTCTGTTTACGTGTGAATGCGTCACTGACAGTGAAACAGTGTTATGTTATATAATAATGTCATAATTCTGCCTACATGAGAACTTTACACACACACACACACATATATATAAATATATACTTTATTTATACAACTTTTTCACATTACATAAATAATTCACATGTGACTTTAACATGAAGTTTATCATTTGTCTGCTACAACGTATTTTACAAATCAAAGTGATGAATTATTGAATGGTACATTATGAAAACTGCGTCAGAGTCACGAGGCTACAGCCATCAGGTTATAAAAAGCAGACTATTTGATTTTTAAATTTAAAGATGCTGAAAACACATATTTGAAGTGACCTGATGTCATCATGTGTTTTCATGCTCAGAGCTGCACCTGGTTTTGTGCCACATCATCTCAGACGATCTCATCACGTCAATCAAACTTCATATTTATCAGACACAAGAGAAACTGGCTCGTCAGTTGAAGCTGGAGCGACACCTGGTGGCGACACGCCGCAGCTGCACCTGACGTCTGGAAGCTCAGGATCTGAGTGGAGGTATGTGTGTTTTTTCTTTTTCCAAAAATTGGAAACATGAGTTGATTTGAAATATAATCTTGCCTCAAGTATCACAAGTTTCCATCAGGGAGCGGAGTCGATGGAAAGACTCGGAAGTCGGTTCCAAGAAAACTGAGAATTGATGAAGACTGTGTGATTCAGTTGAAAGGTCCGGGCAGAGCTGATTCCCCAAAAATATGAATCAGAACCGATTACAATTTCAAATATTGTGTAATAAGATTATAGTCACATTGTCAAGGATGTACTTGATTACATTTTGATTATGACTTAAAATATGGCAATTATAAAATCACGATTTAAGAAATAGTAAATATAATAACCACTGCTGTTGACTCATGAAAAGTAGATGTTAAACGTTTGCGAGTCTTATTTGATTTTTAAATACTGAATGTTCGACTGTATGTTCAACAGTATATCAATATACTACTGTATACATAAGTCAACAATATATAACTTTATACATTACTCCTCTCGGGTTTCCAGTTTTGTTCATGTTTTATTAATTTTCTTTTATGATTCATACATAATGACAATGGAGTATTAATTCCTTTTGTTTACATTTAAATGGAAGAAGGATTTTTGATTGAGCGCTCCTGTTTCACAACAAGAGTTAGAAGAAATGCTCGTTTTGTTTGTTTTGTAAATGCTGAAAATGATAAATGCATTTTTATTTGTGTTGAAAATATTCTCCATGTTTAAAAGAGATTTTTAAAAAGTAAATTTGCGGACCTCTAAATTTCGTGGTTGCATCTATCTTTTTTAGTACAAGGTGCAATTTTTCTTAATGTTTGATTTTGAAGTAATCAGATTATATTAGGTTCAGTAAGGTTCAGTATTCAGTTACTCATTACATTGAGTGATCTGACCCAACCCTGATAATGGTGAACTCTCTATGTGCAGCAAAAAGAAAAATTGGTTTTGTGTTGAAACGCGGTCGTCTGAAGCTCCAAGACCCTCGCGACTTTATTCCCACGGTCAAACTCCACAGACACAAACAACTGTCCAGTGAAAACGTCCCGTGCGTTCATTTGCCTTCAGCAGATCGGCAGCGTCCAGGAGGAGAGACCCTGCTGAGACCTCCACACCTCCGGGGCCCAGTGGAACACGACCAGCAGATGGATGAACGCTCCGCGTGTGTGCAGCTGCACGTGTCCGTTGACCGTGCGACTTCGCGACGGGGGTCTGGTCTCAGCGGCCGAGGTGCTAAAAGTGACACCGCCACCAGCGAGACGCCACGAGAGGAGATCAGTGTTTCACCGGCTCATACCAGAGATGCTAATAAATCACAGCGCTGGACACTGAGAGGAAAGAAAAACTACTTTACATATTTACATTCATTGCTATTCATTTCTGACGGGACAAAGTTACAAGATATTGGCTTAAAAGAGAGAAATAATCCGACTCGTGTTGCAAAAAAACACAAAACTATTGTGTTTTTATACTTTTTCTAAAAACGAGCGGATGCACAGTGCAAATATTAATGATTATTTGTATGAGGACAAGTATTTCAAGCGGGTAGGAGATCATTTATATCCTCAGGCTAATGTCCGTCTTGATATGTGCCTTTAAAATACATAAAAAAATTGTTAAAGACTGTATTACTCTTTTTTTTGTGTGTGCATCCTACTCAGTTACAAGATGACAGGAGCCGTAACTCACGTAGCACTCACGTTTCACGAGCGATATGTTTAGAGTTCAACAAATGCATGTACGCGTTTGCAAAAAAGCTGCGATTCGGCATATGTCGGTGTGTACGAGACGAACAATACATGTGTGCTTCAGTTCGCATGTGTGTGTTTATTGTGGCACGATTCAGCGAGTGAATCACTCAAAGTCGCAGCCCAGCAGCTCCACCCTCATGGTGATGGAGCCCGTCCATCTTCTGGGGAGGATGCGGATGAAGCGTGAGAAGATGGGAGGGTAGATGTAGTTCTTCATGTGGCCGTTGTTGTCAGTATTTCCAGAGAAGGTCTGGATTTGGTGAGAGAGGGAGGAGACACTGATTAGAATCCCTTCTCTACTATACCGTCCACGATCTACGATTTTTCTGCCGCTCACCTTGAGGGCGACTTCCTCCTCGTCATCCGTGTACTGGTTCCAGTGGATCCCGTTGTCGCTGTACTGCAGCGCGTACGACGTGACGTACATCTCTTTCCCCAGGGACTTGGCCCCCTGGGTTATTATACCTGTGATCTTCTTCACATGCGGCAGCTCCACCTGGAGCCACTCGCTCATGTCGTTGTACTGTGATGAAGATGATTTTAAAGTAGCGCAGGGAGAGAAAGAGAAGGGCTTTGATTTAAAAGGCTGCGGTGAGCTATTGAAGTTCACAAATCCTGCCAGCAGGTCACAATCACTCTGTGATCCGCCTGATCCTCTTTATTGGAGTCAGTACCTTAGCTTGCCATGCGTTGACGGCGCCCTGTCTGTTGAGACGTGCGAGGGACGGTCTCCAGGGTCCCGAGTACCAGTTGGAGGCCTCGGAGCTGGCGGTGATGCGACGGTCCTCTATGACCCCGCTCTCTAATCCCAGAGGCATCGAGCAACCTGAGGCGGGAGATTAGGAACGTCACATTCACGGGGAAAAGCAGAAACTTGTATAACTTGAAAAAAGCTCAATCACCCGACTACACGTGCTGATGAATTCTGGGAAACTTTTTGTCCCAGCTCACCGTCGAGCTCACAGCCGTAGAACTCCATGCGAACAGTGGCCTTGTTGTACCAGTGGAGGGGGTGGAGCCTGATGAACCGTCCAACCACAGGAGGAAAGAAGGTGTTTCTCTGTGTCCCGTAGGCTTCCTGGTTCCCAAGGAACACCTGGCGAGAGAGGGCGTGACGCAGAGAGACAGAAATAATGAAGACGTGGGATGAAACACACCTCGTCCTCAGTTTTGCAGGTGTTTGCGCTGAATCAAGAGATCAAACTCCGCCCCCGACCTTCCTGAGGTCCCTGCTGTCGCCCTTATAGAAGATCCATTTCCGGCGGTCGGTGCTGTAGGAGATGGAGAACTTGAGCACGTACTGGGACTGGAACATCTGCTTGGCTCCCTGGGTGGCCACCTGGCTGATCACTACTGGCCGCTGGAAGTCCACCTGTACAGGAGGGGGAGAGTCCACAGGTGGCAGGTCGTATGCACACAGGAACAATATACACAGCACAAATACTGTACCTGAATCCAGCTGTTGTTCTGCTCTGTGCTCCACGCGTTGTATTTACCCTGATTGTTCAACCTGGCGAGATTAGGCTCCCAGTATCCTTCAAAGATGGAAACACTGTCATTACTGTGGCGACGTCTTTGCTCACTGAGCTTTGATGCGGTAGTCATGCAACATTATCACAAGACACTGTGATCGCAGTAGGACCGCACTGCGGACAGGAGGACAGATGACTACCTCTGGTGTTGATCGCTGTGATCTGGTTGTCTTTCACGCTGCCCGATTGGAGGCCCAGGGGCCGGTAGCAGTCTTAGAGGAGACACACACAAGTAACATCTCAACATTAAAACACAACCTAACTGTCTACAAACAACCTAACCCCAACCTGCATGTCTTTGGACTGTGTGAGGAAGTACCTGGACAACTCAGGCTGGACCAAGATTCCGATCAAGAACCCTCTTGCTGAGAGGCGACAGTGCTAACCACTGCACCTGCGTTCTGCCGCCTAAAATCTTCAACGAATTCTGCTCATATTCAGGTTCAGCATTTTAATTTGGGTAATTACTTGAAAAGTTTAACAAGCTCTAATGTTCAGTAAACACATCCGTTTCCTGCAGCTCCTCTTTCTGAAACACTTGGAGGCCCCTCCCTCCCAATGAAATCCAGATCTGCTGTGATTGGTCAACCGCTTCCAGCGCATGCAGGAAGTGTCGGCCTCCGCTCTCGCTTTACCTGGCTTCGTTTGGGGCCTAATGCACCTCGGTAACAGATGTTATGGAACCATCTGCCAGACTATTGATGAGGCGTTTTTTTCTGTCGGGGAGAGGAGCTCCCTTTCTTACTGCAGACTTTGGGCTTTTTAACATGGCAAAAAGCACTAATATATCTCCTTTAATTGTTTGTACCGTTATCCAGAACCAGGAAAAGGGTCTGCATGCCCTTCTGCTGGTTGAAACCAATTTCCGTCTCGAGCTGCCACAGGCCAGGTTTGGACAGATACATCTCCAGAGTAGCAAAGCCCCCTGCAAAGACAGTTTGGCAATTTGGTCATTGAGTTGAAACGAACTGGCCCTGCTACCATATTGACATCAAATATAGCCAGTTGTTGTTCTTTATATTACAACAGTTCTAAATACATAAAGACATCTATTCAAGCAGCATCACATTATGTTACTCTGACTTCACTGACCAGGCAGCAGTGGGTAGACAGCCTGTCTGTAGCTGGTGATCTTCTTGTGGAGAAACGTCTGGCCGTGGAAGTGGACACTCTGAAAGTCTTTGGGAGAGCCCATGTTGATCAGGTGCCAGCGCACAAGCTGGTTGGTGTACATCCTCAGGCCCTTCAGGTTGTATATGATGCCGTTGATGGCTGGTGAAACAACACAAAGACATCTTCATGAACAGTTCTGGTCAGGTTGAATCTACAGCTATGACATAATTATATATTCTCAACAGTGGATCTGCATATTCGATGGGTTTAAATATTTTGGCTGGAAGATCACTGCGTATGTTAACTAGACTAGTTGAAAGTTCATAATGCATTACAATGGAACTTGAGGTTCTCCTTGAAGTTGGGGTCAATGAGTCTCCTTCGGCTTTTCCTCTGCATCATCTCTTGGTTCTTCTCGAAGTACCAGCTCTGCGACTCATCAAAGGTCATGAATAGCAGCATGAACTCCCTCATGTCAGGTACGTTCTCGTTCAGGGTGCCCTCTCGACACACCAGCAGAGGCCCAATCAGGCCAGTGTGGATGTCCTTTTCCTACGAGACAGAGCACAGACTAGCCACAGTCATAAATTGAATTTATACATACACAGTAGCTTTATTCTAAGCATTTCTCTTACATTTCTGAACATATATTTAGTACAGTACTCACAGGATTGACACCAGAGTAGTAGGCCCAGGTCCTACAGTGCGACTCATCTGGCATTGGCCCAACCATCGAAGGAACCTTCCATAAATATGTGAAGGTGGTATTGGGTTGGACCTCGTTGTCATACTTGTACCAGTACTTGGAGCCATCCTCGTAGGACAGACCCTCTGTCTGCTTGGTGTAGGAAACCCCATTCGGGTGGATGGAGTAAGGCCGGTTAGCATTGTTCCTGAACACCACCTGCAAGTAAAAAAAGATGCCCTGTTTTCAGTCTTTGTGCTAAGCTAAAGCTGGTGCCTTATTTAGCCTACAAACATTTGCATTATGATACGGACACAGTGTTTTCATGAAGCAACAACAAGTTGTAAATGCTACATTTTAACACAGACATGAAGATTGACATGAAGTCTTACCATGATGCTTTGTCCAACCTCTGCCTTGATGACCGGTCCCAGGATGCCGAGATGCTCATCCATCTCCCCGCGGATGTCGGGTGTGCTGAAGCTACTGTCGATGTAACTCCTGAAAATCACCTTGACGAACGTTGTTTTCCGACTGTTTTGTTGTACTCTGTCTTGCCTCCTGTAGCGGTAACATGACCCCGTTTTAGCTTCTTATGTGTACAGACAGTTGTGTGTAATTGCTGTACAATTTTCAAATGTCATCCTTATCACAATCTCTGGCCTTACCTCTGTCCGTAGCCACTGTAGTCCCACTCAACCTCCTCTGCAGAGATGAAGTAAGTCTTTACGTTTGGGCCTGAGAATTTTAAGTAGTATTTGGTGCTGTCGTCCAGGTTGATATTCTTGAAGTCTTCGTGACTGCTGTAGGGGTCTTTGTAGGTCACATACTCATATTCATCTGCTTTCACGTCTTGCTCATAACCCAGATGATCTGGTTCATCCCCAGGAACATACAGCTCATAGTTACTGAAATCAGGCCGGGGAACTCCGATGACCACCGGCATGTTAATGAGGTCCTCCTCATTGGAGTAAGGTTGTGGCGCACTGGGTCGTGCCCCGCGTGGTGTCATGCCCGGATGGAATCCACGAGGAGAGAACGGTAAACCGCTCCTGGCCAGAGGCTTGTACACCTTCTTCCTTTTTGTTTTCATGCCTTCTCCCTTCTTGGGCCTCTGACGGAGGCTCACCATCTTTATCTTCTTTTTTGGAGCTGGCGTTGTTTGAGGGGTCTCAAAATATTTAATCATGTGGTCAGGGATCTCCATGGGTATCACTTGGTGGGTTCCCTCATATGTCCAGTTGTGGCCCTGTATTTTAACAGAGGTGGTTTTTATCACCTCTGTGTTGTTTTCTCTGAGGTAGATAAGCACTTCTTCATTGCTCTCCAAGGCACCAAGCTCCTCAGAAGCTCCCATGGTTACTCTGCCGCTGGAGGGGGACAGGTTGTCAAAATCCAAAGTCTCGTTGGAGAAAATTTCTGCAGAAGATGTGTGGTTCAACTCACCAGGAAGAGCTGTGATGTTCACATTACTCTCTGATCTAATCTCCCCTGATACATTTGATCTGGTTATATTTGTATATTTGATCTCTAGTGTGACATTTTGTGGTCCGTACTCCAGGTCGGTTACAGTGCTCAAAGAGTCGGCATCACTGGTTTTGTTTGTGTTGGTCAGGTTGTATCTGCCTGTGCTGCTAATGTTAACCTCTCCAACATCTGGACTGGACAATGAATGGTTTGATGCATCTGCATGGCGAGTTGCTGTATTATTCTCATCTTCCCTTTGTGATGGAGTGGTGGCAGACATATTGCCCTCTGGTGCACTGTGGGGACTGTTTGTCCTGGAATTGGACAGGGGCACAGAGTAAGAGAACACATCACCTCTGGTGAGTCTTTTCTCCGAGTCGTCTTCCAAGATTGTGCCCACGGACGTCTGGTTGTCACCAGTCAGGGTTACGTTAATTCTTTCAGTCTTCAAGAGGGAATTTGCATTTCCAGGTAATGTTACCGTAAGATTAGAAGTTTCTTGTACTGTCGTAAGAGTAGTAGGTTTTTGTACTGTTGCAGTAAGATTAGTAGTTTCTTGTACTGTCGTAAGAGTAGTAGGTTCTTGTACTGTTACAGTAAGATTAGAAGGATCTTGTACTGTTGCTATAAGATTAGAATGTTCAGTAAGTTCTTCTCCTGTTGCTGGTAGATTAGTAGGTTCTGTAGGTTCTTGTACTGTTACTGTAAGATTGGTAGTTTCTTGTACTGTTACCAAAAGATTGGTATTTTTTTGTTCAGTTACCGTAAAATTGGTAATCTCTGTGGAAACATTTCCAGCAACTGATTGTGCCGTAGCATTGTGGACCGTTGGGTTCTTTGTGTCAGACGCAGTCTTATTATCAAGATGTGAGACAACTCGAGAAACGCTGCCATTTATAGTTATACTGTCATTCTTTTCTAATACGTTTGGACTGTAAATGACGGTTGTGTTGTCTGTCTTCAGCATGGAGAATTTTTTTGAATTTGATGCTGTACTTATGTTTTGTATGTGTGTTGTATTCTCACTGAGGCTGTGGTTCAGCAAATGAACCACTGTAAGGTTTACTCCATCAGCGTCTTTCCAAACTGAAGGTAATGTCTTATTCATTGCAGTTGTCTTTGGAATAGAGGTCTCATTTTTATTCTTTGTCCTCTTGAGATTGACGGTGAAATTCGTATCTCCGTCAGGCACGTCAATAGCGTCATAGTCGAGGAAAGAAAGGTCCAGCTTTTCCACGTCTGCGCCCGTAGACTGGTTCTTCAAAGACCTGAGGCCTAATTCGTCTGCAAACATATCTGTGTAAATGTCTGTCTCCCCTTGGGTGATTTTTGAGGGTTCTGACTTCTCTGCTTCCTTCTTGATATCATCCATCTTCTGAGGAGTCCACACAGTAAATTCTTTGGTTATCTCTGTATTGTCATAGTCACTGTACTCATACTGGTGGTCGCGGTAGCACTCAACATCATTGAACTTCACACGCATTCCTTTGGTCGTTTCATGGGAATTCAGGGAAACCAGGAGCCAGACACCTGTTGAAAAGAGACATACACAAATCATCAACAAAAATATCAGATGGTGGCATCAACAATAATGATTATCGATAGTTGTATATGGGCTAAATACTGTCACAACAACTATTACATGAAAGGCATCGTA
This sequence comes from Scophthalmus maximus, assembly GCF_022379125.1. NCBI lineage: Eukaryota > Metazoa > Chordata > Actinopteri > Pleuronectiformes > Scophthalmidae > Scophthalmus > Scophthalmus maximus. Next base: position 1,908,786 of record NC_061528.1, read on the forward strand.
AGCTCAGACTTACCAACGTTGTCCAGGTGCATAGTGATGGTTTCTCCGGTCATGGGGTAGAGGCTGAGAAAGTCCTCCGTCCGCTCGTTCAACTCGAATGTGTGGCCGTAGAACGTCGCCGTCTGGATGTAGTCCTGCGCTCCCATGCTCGACACGTGCCATGTCGCAATCTCACCATTGCAGAAGCCCAAGACTGGGCCACTCTCAAAGGTATAACCATTAATCGCTGTAAGGATAATGTACATCAATGTAAGTCATCTGACAGGCACCTGAAGTCAATGCAGTTGGATGCATGAAGAAAAAATGAAATATAACCGAATCATGGAGTTGTTGTATCTTTTGTTGGCTTCATTCAGATTAAGGAAAAACTTACTGTGCATGACATTGGACTTGTAAAAGTCTTCGTCTGCCTTGTTGACTTTGGTCCGATCACAGTAGTGGCCAATGTTGTAATCCAGGTACCAGCTCTTGTTTTCATCAAACACTGCAAAAATGGCGTGCTGCTCCTTGTCTGCTTTCAGCTGTAGAGACAAACCTCAACCTCAATACATCCATTTACGGTGATGATTGATTTTTGACTTGATATGCTTGATTTGCTTCAATACACTGAACACTGTAGGAACCTGTAACGTCCACGGGTCTTTTACAGGTCAACAATCATAAATAGAGCACTTATAGAGCACTTTTCATTGCCAAAAGCAATCTCAAAGTGCAGTTTTGCATACTTAAGTTTAGTGTGTTAACATGGTAATATTTGATAATTATCACCAAACACAACATACAGTTCGGGGTTGTTGGGGATGTTATTGGTTTTTCAGATGCCGTCTTTGGTGATGAACCAAAACAAAATTATCAGAGAAATTAAAGTTATGACGTTGATGTTGGCTCTAGATCAAAAGTCAGAGGATCAGTGAAGGTTTTGTAATTCACCCTGAAGGCTGCAGGAATGTCTGACCCAACTTTCATGGCAATTCATTCAAAAGTTGTTGAGACTTTCGACTCCAGACCACAAATATCAACCTCGTGGTGGAAGATGAGTCAGCGGAGCATCAAAGTCATGAGGACTCATCCTCTGGGGAACATGAATGTTTCCATCAAACCATCAGCGGTGGACGAACTGATCAAGAGACAGACTGACAAAAGGTTATCCCCTGGAATCCCTGTGACGCTAGCACGGCAACAGGTGACGACACAGTTTTTTTACCTGCACGTTCCTGACATTGAGGGACTGACTCTTGCAGATGAGGATCGGTCCGATCAGCCCCGAGGCGATGTCGCGCGGCGCGTCCACTGCGCTGTGGTACATCCGCGTCAGGCAGCGGGAGTCTCCCTGCAACGGCTCGTCCTCCTCCCCCACCCGCCACACGTAGGTGTGCGTCTCACCCGGCTGAACGCCGTGAGACTGGTTGCCTGGCGACCGCATCACGAGGTACCACATCAGACACACAGAGTGTTTAATCAATTTGTTTGACGGTGAGGAGACAAGATTCCGTACCTCCTTCGGGGTAGTTGAATCCCTCCTCTGACTTCAGTATGGTCAGTCCATGTGGATAGATGCTGTAGGGCCTGGACGCCATGTTCTTGAAAACGATCTGTAAAAAGGTCAGAACTTAGTTTGTGAACCGCTTTGAGTTATAATTTTTGCGAGCGCACTGGAGCTCACCTTGATAACGTCTCTGATTTGCGCTCGGATCACCGGGCCCAGGATCCCGAGCTCGTCCTTCCTCTGCTTGGACTCCGTCCTCTCAGTGAATGACGCGTTGTTGTACAGCGTGTACACGGCCTTCTTGTACTTCTGACCTACGCGAGTCGGGGACTGTTTCAAGTACTGGAGCTTGAAGTCCCTGACGAGGAGATAAGAGGATTTGATTCATTTTGACGGAACATAACTTTGAAAGGACACGATGAAGAGTTATCAGCAGACCTATCATATATATATGTATGTCAGTTCATAAAGGAAAATACTCCAGTACGATCTTCATGTAAACACAAAGGATGTACTGAATGTACTGTGCGACTGCAAATGCTGCTTACTCATCCACATGTTGTTGCGTGTTGGGTGCATAGTCCCAGACAGTTTCCTCGGCGGCTATGTAGTATATCCACTCCCTGCTCTCTTTCTTTTGTGCGATAGTCATCCGTCGAGGGGGCGTGCTGAAGCCGTCGCACGTCTTCACGTCCACGAAACCGTGCATGCCAGCTGCGACGGCAGAAAAAAACCCAAATGTGGTCACACTGGGTGAAGTCTGTGTTTGGATCTGTTCATCCTCGGAGCGCAGCGAGAGCGAAGGAGCACACTTTACCTTCAACGTGCTTGCTGGTGTGTGACGACAGCAGCCAGCGGCCCGGGTGGACGGCCACCACGCGGGCGGTGGCGGTGGAGCCACTGATCAGGCCCACGGACGACACCTTGTGCCCGTTCTGCTGCAGCACCTGGCCGTTGATGTGCACCGAGAAAACCTCGGGCTCCGAGCTCATGCCCGCCAGATGCAGACTCACGGAGGCGTGAGCGCACACGCTCACATCTGGGAAGGTAAGGGAAAACAGGACGCTGGTGGTCACTCTGTCTATTTTATCTCTTGAGTTATTTGTTTTTAAGCAGACAGACATCTGGTGAATGTTGTTTGTCAAGTGCCTGTACATGTCTTATGCACTCTGACAGTGAGTGTGACTAACCAGGCAGGGATCCCGCCGTGTATCCGTTGATGGTGTACTTGACGTGGTCGTCTGGGGCGTCGCCGTTGGGCTTGTACTTGCTCTCTTTCTCATCGAAAACCCCAAAGAGGAACACGTACTCCTGGCTGACGTCAATCTGATTCCCTGACTCGTCCAGGCTGCCTGGAAGAGACGAGAGAGAGAGAGAGAGAGAGAGAGAGAGAGAGAGAGAGAGAGAAAATGGGAACAGGGATAAAATAAAAAAAACCATTGACCTACTGAACTGCGTCCTCATGTTGACAAAGCTCACCAGGCTTGCAGATGAGCAGAGCGCCGACGAGGCCCGAGTTGTAGTCCTCCACGACGTGTCGGTGGGAGATGTAGGTGTAGGTGAGACAGGTGGGGTCGGCCTGCTGCGGGGAGACGTCCGACGTCACCTCCCAGGAGTAGACGTGTTCACCGTCGGGATGCACCACGTCGTCCTCCTTCTCCTTCTGCGACGTGTTGTCGAAGTAGTTGGCCCCTGCGAAGGCAGAAAGAAATTGCAATTGGTTGAATACCACTGCTGTGCCGGGTCTGAGGATGCTTACCAACTTCCTTAATGAAATTTCCTGAAATGACATTCTGCCCAAAATAATCAGGACTAAGAGAAGAGTTTCCTTTCGTTTAGAATTCCCCACTGCTCTTTGACCTTTGTGCAAAATTACAGAGCATTTAGTCTCAATTTCCTGAATGTCTTTTTTAATTTCCCTCTGATATAAAGACACAGTGAGACAGTGATTTCCGGGGGGAGCTTAGCAAAGTGCCCTGTTGGACTCCGGCGCCGTCTGCTTTGATAATCCTGCCCTGTCCTGGTTAATATTTTAGAACAAGACAAACAAGACGTTGTTTGTTGTCTCTGTCAACCTCGTGTGTCATTATTGGAATGAGTAACGTCCATCTCTGACCCCAACACACTGAGTTTACAGCGTGTTGCCGCAGCTGGGCGAGCAGGCACCCACCCTCCGACTGCTTCCCGTAGGCGACGCCGTGCGGGTGAATGCTATGCACGCCGGTCGCCATGTTCCTGAACGTGACGACGATGGTCTCCCCCTCCGCGGCCCTCAGCGTGGGCCCGAGCAGACCTGCGGAGCAGAAACACACAGCAGTGGGTTTACACTTTAACACTGCGTGTGGGTGGGGTCTTCTTTGTACATTGTGAAACAGCAGAACTGTAACAACAATTTCATATTGACTCATCAACGTCTTCCTGCGTCGTTACTTCAGATTCAATAACTGTTTGATTTACCACCAAACATAATTTCACCATCTGCCCATGTATTGTAAGGCACCTCAGTGCAACACATATGATACTGTATATTACTTTTTTCTGGTAATGCTTCACTCTTTCGTCTCTTACTTTCCTTTACTTTCCTTTAAGTTGCTACGTATTAGTAGAAAAAAAAAATGAATTTGTGACAGATGTTAACTACGTTTTTGAGGAAAGAAGGAAGTAAAACACTCGGTACAGTATCAAAAGCGGCTTTACGTAATTCATTAACTGTGCTGCAGTGCCGATAGCTGACACATGAAAAGGAAAAGAAAGCCAAAATATGAAAAGCATCCAGAGGTTAAGTGCTTCAGCTTCTAGGTGAAAACCTCATATGTTGGAAACCACCTGATGAAACGGTTTAAAAAAGTAAACCTGACTAAAATGTTTAATATCTCCTAATATCTCCTCTGAAGAAGGTTTTCTTTAGTTCGAAAAAATGTGCAGGAGCCTCAATGCTCCATAGATCCTGAACGTACCGTTTCTCCCATATAGGTGATGGAGCATTTCATTCTCAACATGTTTTTCACACTCCTCCAACCCTCTGTAGTTTTACCATCGTTCTGCCTTTATGTCACTCCACTGGATTTGTCCTTCATTTGTCACCCATCTTATACGCTGCGTAAAATGACTGTATGATTTTGTGTTGTTTTTTACCTGAAGACTAAATAACAGAGTTCTGGTCGATACCAATTCTTTTCAGGGAGCTTATTGTGAAATAAGTGAATTTGAAGACAGTGAAAGTGTTAATTAGAACCAGACAGGGTGTATTTGGGTTTTACCTAACCAGGAGGGATGAGTCTTCGGCTGGCTGAAGTCTTTCTCATACTCCCGAAAGACCACTTTCTTATAGGTGGGACCAGACCTGAGGAAGGGTGGAAAGATACAAAAACATAAGTCAGTCAGCAAGAAAAACTAACATATGGACGACATGACGACAGAGTGAAACTAACGTGTGTGTGTGTGTGTGGCCCAGTACGTGTCTAAATACATAAATACAACATCTAACAGGCTGATAAGGAAATCAAAGAAGGACAGACTGGACTCTTACGAGGTACAAACAACTCCTTGGATAAGCTTAGGCACGAAGAATTTAAGATAAACAGATAATGATGAAACACAAATAATGTAGAATGAAAATTTGCAAACTTGGACGCTCTAAATGAATAAATAAATAAAAGAACGCATCTAATTCTCATCATTCAACAGCAGGAAAATCCTCCAGCCCAGTGGCCTCATACCCGTGAGTGTCCTCATTGTCTCGTGAGTATTTCCAGTCTATCTCCACGGCAGCGATGTAGTAGTGTCTCTCCCTGGGTTGTTGCTGCTGCTGGTCTGCCTTCACGTGGAGGACGGTCAGGACGGTCAAGACGGTCAGGACGGGCAGGAGACACCGAGCTCCAGCCCAGACACAGAGCCTCATCTCTGGGGACTGCACTGCAAGTGAAGGGGGAGAAGAAGCTGTGATCTGACAGGACTGACGGGGAGGTCTGATCGCTGTGCTTTATCTGTCAGGCCGACACACACACACACACACACACACACATTCAAACATTATGTCCCAGGGCGATGAACTGTGTCTCTGTGTATTTTGTCTCTCTCTCTCTCTCTCTCTCTCTCTTGAAATTGAAGCCTCATGTGTTTTGCCGTGAATCATCCGTAAAGGGCGTAAATTCTTCTTCCATCATCTCCGTAAAACAGACGAAGGGGAATGAGTGTTGAAAATCGCTCTGACCTCAAAATGTCCCGGGAAACGTATTTCCGAAGAGAACACACCATAATTAAAACGGCAAAAACATTCCTGTTGGTGTAAGTTGGAGACCACGCCTGTCTCTAACTTTATTTGTATTTTTGTGGTGCAGAAAAATATCAGAAATGTAAGGTGAATATTTATGTTATGTCAATGGACGTATTGTCCTATAAGAAGAATTGTCAGAATGTGTTTTCTTAAATTTTTTCTTATAATTTTTTTCACTTAGAAAGTACTTTGAGCTTAGACTTGAAAACTGCATCATAAATAAAACATTATTATTAATTTGTCATTATTAGTGAGCACTTATCTAACGGATGTCAAGATAATAATTGTTGTCATATTACTCTCAAAATAACTTTTGCCGTCAGACAGCTACAGGATGAAAGTGAGACAGAGCGCGACACGACGTCACTGCTGGATGAAGTGACTCTGAATATGATAAAACAGATGATGTTCATATATATATGACATGTTCATAAAAAGCTCACTTTTTTAAGAAGGCCATAAAAATTGGGAAACGTTTTTGCTAAACGATTACAAGACCATCAAACAGATGACTAGAGTATTAAAGTAAGATAAGATAAGATAAACCTTTATTTGTCCCACGATGGGTGAATTTGGACATTACAGCAGCAAAGTGGACAGAAGAATATAGAAAGACATTTTTAAAAAAAGCAATATGTGTTTACAAAATGTAACAGAAAATATAAAAAAGATATATAAATACTATATACACCTATATAAATAAATCCCAAAATAAAAGTAGACACAGTACTACAACACACACACACGCACGCACACGCGCGCGCACACACACACACACACACACACACACACACACACACACACACACACAGGAGGATGACGTCAACACGACACCAGAAGTGGTCAAAACTGTTTTTTTCTTCCTTGGCCGAGGTAAGTGAAGACCCGCCCCCCACCTCGCCTGTGATTGGTTAGACTTAGGGTGAAGCTCCAATCAGAGGCAGGGGCACCCAAAATACACAAAGCAAGACGTCACTGCGCCTGCGCCGTTGATCCAGGAAGCGCCGGAGCCGAGACGAGACGATGCCTCAGTCACAGATGTTGGTGTGTCGGGGAACAGCTGATTAACAGGTGAGCGGAGGGAGTTTCTCATGTTTTATGAAAGTCTGGAGGAAACTGGGAGTTGGACGAGTGAAGGAAAAACCCGCGTGTTGTTTCTGCTGCGAGCGGAAAACGAGCGGGAACGAACAGGACGCTTCACTTCTGTGACTGTCAACACACGAAGACAACACGTCTCTGCAGTTATTAATATCCGTATTATTGTTCCTCTAGTATTATCAAGGCCTGTCTGGGGTAGTTTGTATTTAACTTGTCTCAGTCCGTACACCTTTATTTTATTATATTATATCATAATAATAAGAAGAAACTTTATTTAAACACCACTTTTGTGCCATTTAAACAAATTTCCAATGTGCACGAGGAGAAGAAAATAAAACCAGGAAGTGTTAAGACAAACAAACAAACAAACAAACAAACACACAAACAGAGGAAGCAGTCGACTGACAGGAAATGACCTCATGAGAGAGTAAACTGGAAAAATGAATAAAATAATCAAATCAATTATAATAAGTGTAGATAAAAAATGCAAATCCAACATTCCACAAAAAGCTTTGACAAAGACGAAGACGAGATTTTAAAAGAAGTTTTGAGGTGTGTGTGTGCGTGTGTGTGTGTGTGCACGCGTGTGTGTGCGTGTGTGTGTATGTGTGTTTGTGTGTGTGTGTGTGTGTGTGTGTGTCTTTGCAGATCCAGATGTTCACACATCTCAGCCTCCATCTTCTCAAGGCCCTTTACATCCTAATGTCGAGACTTGGGCTGCAACTAACGATTATTTTCATCAACCATTGATCCGTCAATTATTTTCTCGATTACTTGATGATGTTGTTTGGTCCATAAAATGCCGAGGAGCAATGAAACCAGAAAATATTCACATTTAAGAAGCTGAAATTAGGGAACTTTGACTCTTTTTTTCTCATAAAAACTACTTTAACCAATTATCAAATAGTTGGCGATTTATTTCGATGAACTGTTGCAGCTTTAAGTTCCACTGATGGATCTTCTTCTTTTTTTTCTTTTTTTTACAGAAGGTTTAATGAAGAATACATTTTCCAGGTCTATGAACAATTACACAGGATGGAGAAACACTCATCTCATCTTTCCTTTCTAAAAACAAAACTCTGGGTTACCTGAGGTTCTGAGTGATACCAGCTCCGTGTCTGTGTTCTTGACGTTTTCCAGGAGTTCTGACCACTTCCTGTCCCGGTCCCGGTCCGGGCGACAGCCATGGCGTGCCGCCCGCCCTGCCCCAGACTGTGCTCCCGCTCGTCGGCCTACACTCTGGCTCTCGGCCTGGGCTTTGTCGCCTTGGGGACCAGTCGTATCCTGCTGCTCAAATTCTCTGCCAATGCAGGTGACGGACGGACGATGAGAACAAAACAGGCTTCGCTTCAAAACAGCACACGTGTTAAAACAATTTTTATTTGTGTCTTTTAATCTTGCAGAGAACAAGTACGACTTCCTCCCTGCATCCGTCAACCTCCTGGCCGAGGCGATCAAACTGCTCTTCTGTCTGATCATGTCGCTCAGGGTCATAGTCCGAGGTAAACAATGACAAACAGCTGTAGTACGTCGTGTTGTATATTGTTTTTGGGGGGTGTGAGGATGTATACAATTATTTATTCTTGTGTGTGTCCAGAGGGACGATCCTGCCGAGAGCTGGGCTGCTCCTCCAGCTCCTCCTTCCTCAGCTCCCTGAAGTGGGCCATCCCTGCTTTCCTCTACTTCCTCGACAACCTCATCATCTTCTTCGTGATGACCTACCTGCAGCCCGTCAGTCACGAACCAGAAATAAAGAAATATGAACATATATGTTGTTCTGTCACTGTCTGCCGCTTCACCTCTGTCTCCTGTCCTACGTCTCGTCACCAGGCCATGGCAGTCTTGTTCTCCAACTTCGTCATCCTCACCACAGCTGTGCTTTTTCGAATAGTTTTGAAGTAAGTGGCTGAAATAATAACAACTGTGTAAATTCTTTTTTACTCTAACTCTCTGCTGACACACCTGCCGTCCTCTCCTGATGCGCTGCCTCTGTTTCTCGCCCTCTCCCCCTCAGGAGGCACCTGTCCTGGGTCCAGTGGGCAGCGTTGGTCGTCCTCTTCCTGGCCATCGTGTCCTTGACGACGGGATCCGGGAGCAGCCAGAACGCCGTGGCCGTGCACGGCGTCCACTCCAACCCTCTCTCCAGCCCGTCCAACTCCTGCCTGCTCTACACGCAGCTGCTAGAGCAGATGAGGAACAGCAGGTAAATGTGAAGACGGCGTCACCAGCACAGGCACTCTGGAAACATCTGTTTATTCACTGTCACTGAGGTGTTGTTCCGTCTTATCGTATCGTGGCAGTGCCAACGAATCGTGGCCGTTGTCGCCGACCATTCAGGCCTGGAGGAACAGGATCGTGGGGAAGCTTCGGTCTTTTGGCGTGGGCCACGTCCTGCTCCTGCTCCAGTGCCTCATCTCGTCCATGGCCAACATCTACAACGAGAAGATCTTAAAAGAGGGAGACCAGCTGACGGAGAGCATCTTCATCCAGAACAGCAAACTGTGAGAGAGGCAGCAGTGTGAGACAGAAATGAAACATGGCTGACTTCACGTCTTCTGCTCTCTAACTGTACGCCTCTCTGCTGCAGGTACGCCTTCAGCGTGGTGTTTAACGGTCTGACCCTTGGGCTCGGCAGCGAGGCGCGAGGCCTCACCGAGCACTGCGGCCTCCTCCACGGACACAACCTCTACTCCCTGGCTCTGGTGCTGGTCACTGGTGAGTGGTGGAGGATAAAAGATGGAAGACAGCAGGTGTTTTCAGATTTGATTCGCAACAACGCTTCACGCTAGTGTGTATTAGCTCATTTTCCGTCTTCCTCTCAGCCGCCCTGGGTCTATCCGTGGCCTTCATCTTGAAGTTCCGAGACAACATGTTCCACGTGCTGACGGGCCAGATCACCACGGTTCTCGTCACCGCCCTCTCCTTCTTCCTCTTCGACTTCCGCCCCTCAATGGACTTCTTCCTCCAGGCGCCGGTGGTGCTGCTCGCCATCTTCATCTACAACGCCAGCCGGCCCAAGGACCTGGAGTACACCCTGCAGCAGGAGAAGCTGCGGGTCATCAACGGAGAGGTGTTCGAGAGGTCCAGAGGGGTAAGAGTCACACTCCCCCCCGTGTGTGAAGCCCACTTCCTCTCCTCCAACACGCACACACACACACACACACACACACACACACACACACACACACACACATACACACACACACACACACACACACACACACACACCAAGTTCTCTGTAGGAAACTTGGCTCTGGTTCCTCTGTAATGTGATTTTCTTCAGTGCAGCAGGAAACCTGATTCCTTTGCTTTGAAAACAACTTTCCGCCTCGTGCTGGGGCCGCAGCTCACGTAATTTCATTAGGTCGACTTATTGGATTGTGAAAGAGGAAGTTATCAAACAGGATGTGTCTCCACATGGGGGATCATGAGGTCACTGTCCCAGAGTCGGCGGGACTCTCAGGTAGTTTCCGTGACTTGTGGGCGCGATTCAACGGAATCAGATAGTAGAAATAAATAGTTTTATTTCATAGAGCGCTAACAAACTAAAGCTGCCCAAAGTTGTTGTTTGGTGATCAATCAATCAATCAATCAGACTTAATTTGTTAAAGCACTTTTCATGCAAAAGATGTAACACAACATGCTTTACAGAATAAAAGCAACAAAAACATTAATAACAGCAACCGAGGAAACGCTGTCATAACTTTTATACGTTTGCATGAGGAAACAGCAAAGGCAGGTAAACAAAGATAAAGATGAATCATTTGTATAGTAAAATACTAAGAAATGCAAAAAAGGATAAAATAATGTGGGGTATTTAAAATAGAGACCGGCCGATATGGATTTATTTCGGGGGCCGATGCCAATATCGGTATTAGGGAGTCAGCTAAATTTATATATTTTTTTTAAATCTATAAAATCTATAAAAAATCATTATATATATATAATTTTTTAATCAGTCAATGACTCCTAAAATGTCTTTATCAAACCTTTATGAAAAAGAAATGTAATTGAGGCTTGATATTTTAGTTTAACCATAAACTTTATAATATTAATTAATTAATAATAATTTATTTTACTTAAAATAAAAAATTCTGCTTGGTTTATTCTGTCCAATAAAATACGTCATATCGGTTAACATAACCGCTGATATCAATATGTCAATAAGTTGGTTAAGAGTAAGTAAGTAGAGTAAGTATAAGAGTTTTCATTGGAAAATACTAATACTGACATGTGACTGTGAGAAACTGCAGATTTGTCCACCAGGTTCGTGTTTCCGTGTGGAACTCCGCGGTCCTTCATGTTTGAACTCGTCGTGATCTGCTCTCCGTGTCTTCCTGTGGCAGGACGGCGAGGAGCTTGAGCTGCTGGCGAAGCCCAACACGGACAGTGAGTCTGAGGAGGAGTCGCTGTAGTTCCCCACAGAAGAGAAGCTCGTCCTCTTCGCCGCCGCACAACGGACTCGTCGTCCCCGGACGCCGCGCGGTCACAGACGTGTGAGTGAACGCTCACGGTGGACGACGGCGCCGTCGATCGAAGGTGTGATGGAGTCTTGTCAGACCGCTGTGAAAACTCCAGGCTGTTGTGTATATTTTTTGATGTGCCTGTCTGGTGTGTGTGACTGCTGTCAGTCGAAGAGCGAGAGGAAAAACCAGCATCACGAACCTGCTGGACAGTAACCGTGGGATCGTTGAGCTTTTTTCGTGACATTCTAAAACGTGAAAATGTAATTTAATGTACTAAAGCAGCGATCAATAATCACCAAATTTCTCTCAGGTATGCTTCCTCATAAAAAAAAAATCAAACCCAAAATCATATAATTATGGACGTTATTTCACATTAAGCACATGAAGACACGTGAAGCCTTTTTCGTATAATGGGTTTCTATTTGGAAAAGGCTTGATGTAAGATCACGTCCATAATTAAAGGATTTCACGTTTGATTTTTTTCACAGGTGTAAATGTTTATGGCGAAGCATATGTGAGAGAAGTTTGGTGATTATTGATCGCTGCTTTGGCAAATTAAGTGAACGTTAGCCTTTTCACATTACACGTTTTAGAACGTCACGTTTTTTAGTTATTCTCTCAACAAATTATTCCTGTTGATTGAATGTGCAGCTATTTTACTGAATTCATTCGATCGATAAGTTTTATTCAGCAACCGCCACATTTGATAATCGTAACTTTTGTTTTAGATTTTTTTTTATTCCGTACGCTGTGGAAAACGTCAAGTCCACAAACTACAGCTTCAGAAAGAACAATGAAATTCTGGATTATTCATCGCTGAACTCAACTGTTGGTTCCATCGCAGTGTGCAGGAGTTAATATTTTCTTTTTTTAAAATAACTCTACCAGAACTATCAGCACAGACACAATGGACCACTTTGAGTGTGAATTTCGTAAAGCACAAGGACCTGGCTCTCCGTTCTTCTACTTGGCCTTGAACATTTTTTTGTGTGCGTGTTGGTGTGTGTAATGGCAGAGTACACACACACACACACACACACACACACACACACACACACACACAAAAAGAGTAGATGTGTTGCGACTGTGAAATATAATGAATTGTTTTGTGCCATGAAAAATCTGAACGCGTATGAAAATGCCATCTGCTCCGAAATAAACTGCAAGTAAACTTCTGTCGTCGGCAGTGGAATTTAAAGTGATGCAGAGAAACGTGAGGCTGCAGGGAAGTGGAGAAGTGAAGTGAGGAGGAGGAGGAAGAGGAGGAGGAGGAGGAAGAAAAGAAAGATGGTGAGAAAGTGGAGGGAGAGTTTGTTATGAGGGGGGACACATTTTTTGTGGAATTTCCCATTTTATATCTTAATATTCCAAAGCTTTATCAAATCACTATCATGTTTATGTTCAAATTGTAAAAATAATTTAGTGGTATTTAAGCACAGAGAATTGTAGACGTCTTGTGCTTAATATTATTCATATTTAAGCTGAATTAACATGTTTTTTAAAATGTTTGGAATATTTAAAATGTTTTTGAATTCTCCTCCCCCTGGAGGAGAATTCAAGGCTGCACACCATGAGTGCTGACGGACCCACGAGGTTTGAATCTTTGATATTTTAATTTCCTACACTCGCACATTACGGTTTTGGTAAATTCTATACGACTGAGTTGTCTTCATCATTGAACGTTGCACCTCATCCTCTTATTAGGCCACTAGGGGGAGACGTTGCTCTGAAGATTGAATCCATGACAATCACTGAAGCAATTCAAAAACTGGCATCGAAAAAATGTTTATTCTTCATATAAAGACATTAAGAGTATAAATAAGAACACTGTTATAGCAACATAAATTTCACAAAAGAGAAATTATGTTTTCATAAAATAGTCGATAAACGCACCTCAAATGCAACAGATGTCCAATAAATACATGAATGTCTTATTTTTAAAGCCTGTTTATCTACAAAGTAAAAGGTCTGTGCTGGGAAACAATGATGTCAATTCAACCTGGGAGGGGAAGTTAAGGAAAAATTAATGTAACGACGACGTGCAAAACTCAGTTTGAAGGCGAAATGCAAAAAAAACAACAACAACCAAAAACATAGAATAGAAACTGAAGTACACAACAGATCCCTGAACCTCCAGGCTCATCTACACATTTACTGACTGAACTATGAGGCCAATATTGGAGCAATATTTGTTTGGAGAGTTGTGTAAGTACGACGTATTAGGGTCACATTGAGAGAGAAAAAATGGGAGACGTGGAGAATAAAGTCCAAATATTACGGGAATAAAGTCCAAATATTAGTCCCATGCGTTAAAAATGAAACTTTGTGAAGCTGTAACTTCAAATAATGTTTCTAAAAGAAGGAGATACTTCCTCTTTTGGTTCATCAGCATCACATTATCATCAGTATCACGACTTTGAAAAGAATATGCAAGGAACTCCGTCTATTCCGAAGAACCACAGACTTGGAGGACATCAAATTTTTCCTTGTAAAATCAGAAGTTTATTCTCGTGATATTTTGACTTTATGCTCTTCATTCTCAAAGTCTTTCCCTCAATGTGGCCCTAAAACTCTGTCGTAGTGTAAGTGATGAGAAATGGGTAAAAAAAACAAAAAAACAGGACAAATCGCCTCAAGCAAAAATCCCGTGTAGAACGACAGCCAATTGTGATTTGTAACCGGTGGCTTGTCTGTATTTCCAGCTCCTTGAGCAAAACTCTCCTGCTACACATTTACAGATCTATACACGTATTCGCAGATTCGTTTATATACACACAAATCTGATTAAGGAACACGATTGAGATACAGTTACGCAAATAATGTAAATAGCTCAAATAATGCTACAATATTGGCCCCATATCAAAGCCCCTTGAAGTCATCAGAATTACCTGCAGCAGACTAAATTATATACTGGATATGAAAGAACTGGATAGGTGAAAGCAGAAGCTTCCACTAAGTGCTAGAAAATGTTCAAGGACGACTCCTCGTCTGTGACAAATGCCTGGTGGAGGATGTGCAGGAAAGAAGCACCAACCGCGAGGCAGCGGGAGAAGTTAACTCGTGCGTCCTTGGTACAGCCCACGCACCAGTTAGTAACCGTAGCCCTGGTGATAGCCGTCCTGGTAGCCATGCTCGTATCCGTGTTGATGGTACCCGTAGCCGCCGTACTCGTCCTCGGGGCAGCGCATGCCCAGCGACTGCTGGATGGCCATCTCCTGCCGGCGCAGCTGCATGGAGTCCACCAGGTCGTAGATGTTCGCCATGGACCACATGGGCGACGGGTACCAGGACTTGACGTTGCCGTCCTTCCCCACCAGCAACATGGAGAAGTACTCCGGGCTGATCTGGAAGTAGTTCCTCATGTCCTTCACCAGGCTGGCCGACAGCCCCTCGCGCTCCACAGTGGCACTGCCTGGATGGAGCAGAGGTTTCGGGTTAGGAGGGATGGATTCAAGACAGGAACAGGACGAGGTTTTCATTTGCACAATCAATTTAACTATCTCCCCGTGCTGAGCTCAAATTTCAAAAGAAGAAATCTCAACATTCTTGAGGCCCCAGGGCACATGTCTTTTGGAGCCTCCAATACGTACATGCGAGTTCCCTGTAAGCGCTGTGGGGCCCGAGGACCCTAGTGGTCAGCTCATGCTTTCGGAATGGAGGGGCACTCAAACTGTAGGTGCCGAGGAGCCCTAGTGGTCAGATCACACTTGAAGCCCTAGGGGCCCTAGTGGTCAGCTAGGTCTTTAAATGCTAAGAGGCCCTCAAATTGTAAGTCCTGAGGGGAGAGGGCGCCCCTAATGGTTAGCTCAGCTTAGCGCTGTGTGCACTAAGGGGACCTGGCATTCAACTTCCTTGTCTTGGGCCAAGCACCGTCTGAGGCTTGGAGGCCCCCTGGTAGTCCGAGGCCCCAGGCACTGGCCCCACTGGCCCGTTCAGTAAATTTCACTCCTTGTTTGATTAAAAATAATTCAATTATTTATTTTTATTTACATCGTGGGGTCATAGCTGCAGCAGATGGTGAATTCATGGTGGAACAGTAAGTGGAGCGTAGATTCTCTGTCTAAATGATTAGTAACTAATGAGAAGTTGGATACAGAAACACGGGCCTGTGTAGGTGAGTGGGGGGGGGGGGGGTTTCTGGATTGATTCGATTTTTGTTCTGGAGAAGAAAAGATTTTTTGATGTGCAGCGAGAGGAAAAACAGTTGCTTGGTAACAAGTGACCTGAATGTAGGTTTGTGTGTTTGCCACAGAAGTGATGATTTTATCTAGGAAAGTTCTTACCATTGATGGGATAGAGGTCCAAGACTCCGCCCATGTCCAGTAGCTCAGTACCGACTAGCTTTAGGATGGCGATGTGCCTCAGACCTATGTCACCATGGCAACGACCGCCACATCACACACAATAGAGAGAGAAGAACACATCTTAGATAACAGCAACATTCCAACAAGAACCTTTGTGTCTGTACCTTTCTGATCAACAGTTTTTCTGTCATCGCTGTGATCTGACATTCTTTATCACTGGAACCATCCTGAGCGCTGGTTGCAGGGTAAAGGGACAAAGGCAGGGGTCTTGAAAAAGCTGTTTCATCTGCAGCGAGAAGGCAGTAAACACCGGAGAGCGCTGGCTTCACTTGGTGAGAGCCAAGTCCTGAATACCGGGATCAAACCCCTCAGGCCTTCAGCCCAGTCAGCAGGACAGGCCTTTGTCTGGGGCAGGCAGGCAGGGAGGGAGGGACCCGGGCCAAGAGCAACACACGAGGGGAGAAAAAAGTCCTCATGGTCCCTGGTGGGGGTTTGCTGATATCAGGAGAAGCTTCCCACCAGTCGTGACTCGCTCATATGGAAAAACAGTCTACAGACTCACTCACGTCATAGTTAAACGCTGATCCTTTGAATGAGGCTCAGCTTCAGATTTTAGATATTTACTCCGTAATATCGGCATCAGCCCCCAATTTATTAACTCCTAACAAAGGTATATTTTATTAAGTGGTTCAGTTGACTTAATGGTAAATGGGAATGAGGCGGTTGCAGCTCAGGTGGTCGAGCGTGTTGTCCACTAGTCAGAAGGTCCATGGTTTGATCCCCTTCTCCTCAAGTCCACATGTCGCCGTGGAGCAAGATACTGAACCCTTAAACTTTCCCACCAATTATGTGTGTTGAGGTGCATTCATACCAGTCGCGATGCAAATTTTTCTCGCCATACGTACAAAGTCAATGCAAAAACGCGAGTAGATGCGAATTTCGTGCCACTCACCAACTTGCGCAAGTAATGCAACGCACATGACTCACAATAAAAGCTAATGTTGCTCCGTATCTGCTAGATCTATAAAAAGGCAACGGCCTGCAAACATAAAAAATGTTTGTGCTTTCATGCTGTTACTCCAAAGATGAAAGTAATGTGTGGTAAATGAAAAAGGTTCATGCAATAAAGCAGCTTCTCTCCTCTGCCTTCCTGGGGGGGCCAAACATCAAAAAAATAGCAATTATAAAAATAGAAATATTATGATTTCATGATTATAAAATATTGGGTAATCATACCATTATCTGTGTGGCTTGATTCCAATATGTGTAAAAAACCATTGATTTGCGGTGACTCACCCAGGTTGCAGGCCTGGCTGTTCAGGGCGTAGAGCTGCTGCTGATAGGCCCACTCCTCGTCGCTAGGGGCGGAGATGATGAACAGGCGACGTCTCCAACGGAACCTGCAATCACCGGAAAAATGTTCAGCCTGGATTTAAGTGGCACTTTTGGTGAAGCGGTGAAAGCTCCGTACACTAACTCAAGACGTTGGTGTCTTCGTGCACGGACACATTCCCGTACCGCCAGCGGATGACAATCCCAAATTATGGTCAAAAACCACCTGCCAGATCTCAGCACTGTGATCTGGAGCTTGAATTCAGGTCTCCATGCCGACAAAAGACACCCTGTCTGGTTTGGACATCTCATGACTGCAGTGACTCAGCCCCTGAGGACCGGCAGGAGTTTGTGTTACTTTTAACGTCCGTGGACTTCGCTCAAAGAGGCTGCTGCAATTTGCAGAATGCTGCTTGTAAACGCAATAAATTGTGGGTTGATTATTGAGCAAAGCCACAGATGTTTTGATGGAATTCGGAACTGCCTGTTCGGACCACCCAACAATTCTGACTCCCCGTTCAAGGACTAGCACGTATTTCAGTCTTCCAGCTTTTTCAAAGCAAATATGAAGGAATTCATATACAGTTTCCCCTCTCAGCTGTTTGGTAGTTGTTTGTATCCTACTTTCAATAATGTGCTTCCAGCTTTGTGGCAGCAGTTTCAGAAAAACCATCAGACAGAATGCTCTCCAGTGGACGAAGCCATGAAGATGTGGTTTTCTGAGTTTGGTGTGGAGTTTCCCTGACCTCAACTCCACCCAGCATCTTTTTGGGATCAAGTGGAACAAAGACTACAAGCCAGGTCTTAGCACCAAACACCAGTGTGCGGCCGCCTCACTGAAGCTTTCGTGGCTGAATGGGAGCAAATCCCAACTCGGTCGGGATTTCAAAAACCCCTGCAGGAAAATCTTTCCAGGAAGAGCCGTTCTGTCCGCATTCTTTTTTGCAAAAGCAATCTCACCTGGAGAGGAAGTTCTCCAGCGATCTGGGCTTGTCCTCTTTCTTGCAGACGACCCCGTCCCTCTTCTGCTGCTCCATCTCTCGGATGCGGGAGGAGAAGGTGTCGACGTAGTCGAACACGGCCTTCATGGCGATGGGGACCTCGTAGGATTGCTGCCAAAAGAACATCGACATGAGGATGATCATTCCCTTCAAGAGTCACAGGATAAATCAATCAATCAATACGCCTGAGGAAGAAAAAAACAAAACACGACCCACATCTGGAAACAACAGAAATAGAATCCGTGCCTAAAACAAAGGAGAACCCGTTTCCAATAAAGTGATGGAGTGGAGTTTTTCCAGCGTGTTTTCGTGTGACCTTCGCCACATGCCGAACATTCTCCAGAATAACTTCAGGGTAGAAACACGAAACCGAAGCATCACATTTCAGTTTCAAGAATCTCGGCAAGAATATCAAACACATGCGAGAAAATGTAACACAACCACACGGACACTCTCACACCTTCCTGAGGGAAACGCTGACCCAGCCTCCCGTCTCTCGTCCCCACACACCCACATCCTCGTACACTCACTGACTTCCCTGTCCCGGCCTCTGTCAGCAGAGAGCTGAACACTGGCCCTCTTTGAGGAATCTGTCCAAAAACAGCCTGCTGATTTACCCTGGCATGTACTCACACACACGCATGCACGCACGCGCGCACGCACGCACGCACACACACACACACACACACGCGCGTCCGTCCACCTTCAAACAGAAAGAGGCGATGAAAGCGTCCGGTGGAAGGATGGTGAATGTGACCAAAAAACCCAACAGCAGCGTCTTAAATGAAGCAGAACTTGCCCGATTAAATAAAGATTCAATTTAAAAATTTGTATATATAAACAACTGGCTGAAAAATGTTTAAACACCAGAGAGACGATGGGACAAATGTCACGGTCCCTGTGTCGATAGAAAAAGTTGTATCCAATGGCGCTTTGAGCTAAATGCTAATGTCGGCATGTTAAGCTAGCGATGTTCAGCGGGTCGAGTTTACTTCATTGTGCTAGCATGCTAACATTAGCATATATTAAGCTGATGGGTTCTGTCATCAGTTTTAATCTGGCGGCAGAAGGAAAGTTAATTATTATCTGTTTTAATATGCATATTAAATATTATAAGTTCAAATATGATTGATTTGGGGCCAAAAACTGTACAAAGACAATAAATTAATACAATTAGTGTTCATTCACTGAAGTATTTAAGTATAAAATAAAAGGGGTTAAAATATACACATAGCTCTGGGAAGGGTTAGGATCACCAAAGTACATTTCCGTCTGCAGCAAGCATGAAAGATGCTAAACCCTCAGGTAAGCTGAAGGCATCTTGGGACAAATGGTTTCTGTGCATCGATTGTGGGAGGAAACAACCGTTTTGTCCAAATTCAGGCCAAAGATGGAGAAAGGTGAAACTGTCGGGACGGGCTGTAGTCGTATCCCTACCTTGACTCTCATGTCGGTGTCCGTGAGGATCATGTAGAAGTCGTCGTGCGTCATGCTGTACTCCTTCCTCAGCTCTGTGATCAGATCCTGGTTCACCAGATCCTCCTGACGAAGACCCTTCATCGGCTTGTCGTTCTCTGGACACGAGGAGGAGGAGCCACACACCGGTCAGATTCTGTGAGTTACCATTTTGTTTATCCATTTCTTTTATTTATTATTATTACCCTAAAAGCAAATGTACGGGGAGGTTATGTTTGCACTATGTTGACATGTGCTCAGTGTGTGAGGCCGGACAGTGAAGTTGACCCTGCAGCGACGAGCAGAGTGGACGACGCGACAAAGAGCAGCTGTTATTCAGCCAGATCTGGTGCCTTTGAAAATTTACTGTAGCTGGCATTTATACAGGCCAGAGCGAAAGCCTTTAATCACCACTCCCTCTATACACACACACACACACACACATACACACACACATACACACACATACACACACACATACACACACACACACACACACGGACCACAGAACAGTGTTTTTTTTTTGATGTGGTCGTTTCACCCACTCTGTGATGTGTAATGTGTATGAGCGATGAAATCAGGAAAACCCCACCACACTGTGGAGCCTGCAGACACAGAGTCAAGACTGCACACACACACATACACACACACACACACACACACACAACAAACACATTCAGATATGTGTGTGTCGCACAGCGCGTGTTGCTGAGCAACCCACCAACTTAAAAACGCAAAACATTGTGAAGTGGCACTGAACTGAGGGACCTTTAGTTTCGACAACTGGTTCTTTCAGCCCCGAAAAAGAACCGGTCGTTTTTACACGGCACATGCTCACACACACACACACACACATGCTCACACACACACACACACATGCTCACACACACACACACACAAACACGCACTGATACACACACGGACTGGTTAATGGAACAAAACTGTAACCGGGTTCTACCACAGGTGGGGGGTGGTGACATCACCTCACCACTTTTTTCCAGCATTCCATCTAAAAAAAACTTGTTGTCATGTGGAGAGACACTCAACTCGTAAAGTTTTATAAAGTGGGTTTTTCGCATGTTCCCGACGTTAACACGCAATAACTGAAGACTCAGGGTTCGAGAGGGCTGTAAAATTGTCACGAAATATGACGAGCAGCCGAGCAAAGATGACACAGCAACTTATCAAAAGTAGTTTTGTTCCTATTGAACAAGTAGCAGTTCAACAGAAGGGAGGTTTTCAGAAGCTGCTTTTAGTGTGAGTATCACAATTAATGAATCAATTATTCCTTGGAAAATTAAAAAACAACAACAACAAAAAACCCTGGTATATCTCGCAATGCTAAATGAAGTGATAGAAAATTCCTCAATCAGTCCCTTTGTCCAAACTAACAAACAAACCAACCACCAATTTAACAGACAGAGGCAAAAAACACGTACTTCTTTTGTGAAATAACAAACAAACCGTAACAATCGGGATTCACGAAACAGAAGAGACCAGCCACTGGTATGTTGGACTAGAGGAGAGCGTTCGTCATATGTTAAAGGAAAACGTGGGAAAATGTCCCTCACCCCAATTTTTTCCAGACATTCTTGTCTGAAAACAGCTGTACATTAAACGACCATTCACACAACATGTGGACCGGAGGAGACTGGAATCAAACCGCCGACCTCGAGGTAAGTGGACGTGTCTAAAATAATGAATTACAAAAAGATTCATTGCATATGATGGAGAAGCTGATTAACATTGTTTTCTGATAAGGTCAACAAGCCCTCAACAAATTTCCGGGGAAAAAAACCTCCAGGATTGTTCTGTAGACCCTGTTTTTGTGAAAACCCCTGCTAAACTGGAGGTAGACCCTGTTCTCCCAGCAGCAGAACCAAAATTCAAATGTTGTTTTATGTATTGAGGCCAACTTTACGCAAGAAACTTACTAAAGATAGTTGTAGCTAGTTTTATAATATGCCGTTAAATATTTTGGTTCAGTTTATTTAAAAAAAAAATCATACTTAGGTGATTCATTAAAAGTTTTTTGTTTGTTTTTACAGTGTTTTCAGGTATGACTCAGCAGCAGCAGCGACCCTGAGCCGCCCTGCGAGGGAGGAATCGGCCGAGCCAGATGGAAAAAACGGTGGGAAAAAAAACACTGAAGTCTGAGCGAACTGCCAATCATCTACTGCTCAGACTTCCTTCTCTTGGGTTAAGACGTGTTGAAGTAGGTGCTGGTTCTGAAAGGTGGCGTCCACTCACCCAGCTGGTAGTGGTCGATTTTCATGGTGGAGTTGGTCAGCGAGCCGAAGATGGTGATGATGGAGACTTTCCTGATGGCCATTTCACACACCGACTCCAGGTACTCGTCCCTCTGCTGCACATACATCCTGTTCTCCTCGCCGGGGGACGTGATCAGCTGGAGGGAGGGAGGGAGGTGGTGTTTACATGCAGGCGTGGGACGGGGCCACTGCTGTGATAAGAATCTATACTCGACACACACAGTCTGTTATAGCTCACAGCTGTGCAGCCTTTCAGATATCTGCTCCACATAGTTTATATCCACTCATATTACACAAAACCTTCAGTATGATTACTGAGATATGACATTTATAGAAAATAAAATGGGGGGGGCAAGTGAAGGGGTTTGCTGCCTTGAAGTTAAAAGGAATTAAATTTTTAATTTCAAATCCAAATATAGATGACTTATCCAGATGTTGAAATGTTTGGCGTTCCAAGACTTAACTTTCCAGTCCTCTGTTTAGGAAAACCAGCTGCTGTTCAACGTTTCTTGTGAAACGATGCAGAATCATCGAGCTGCGTCCAGCTTCACATCTCAAGACGAAGCAGTTCTGCCACGAATTTACGACTTGTAATATTTAATGGTTTCATCAGATATTTTTGGGGTGAGTCACGACTCTGATCTGTTTGCGTTTTCTGGCTCTTATTTTGAAAATTGAGTTAAATTGGAAGATTGATAGCAACTAAAAATCTGTAGCCAACAGTCGGTTAGCTTAGCTTAGCATAAAGACTTAAATCTAGGGGAAACAGCTAGCCTGGCTCTGTCCAAAGGTAACAAAATCCACTTGCGTATTACCGATGCTATTGCTAATGCTCACTGTAGCAATATGTAGCGTTTATGTCTAAGGCTATTTCTTCGCTTGGCACCGTGGCAGGAAATGGTTGCGCCTAGCAAAACATGCTAATTAATTAGCTTTATTGATACTTTAATGACTACCCAATTTTCCCAATTAACTCTCAGCAAGACAGTATCTAGGGACCTAGATACTGTCTTGCTGACAGTATCTAGGCAAACATTTTAAGGTTTTTATGTGAGGGAAATGGGAGTTGTAGCTTAAAAATGCTTCTAGATCTGAGAACAAATATCTCCCTCTGGCTGAAGTCCAGGAAAAGAGAGTAAGTGAGCCCTTTATGAAGTAAATGTTATATGTCATGCTCTCACCAGCAGCCGCCTCCTGTTCTCAAAGTAGTCCAGGAAGGAGGCCAGGGATCCCTTCGGAGGAGGCGTCGGCCTCTTAGTGGGCTTGGTGGGGAAGTCCTCCGTCTCGGGGTACTTTACCAGCTTCTTCCCGTTCTTCTTTCCCCCGATCTTCCCGTCCTTCCCCGCCTTTCCTCTCCTCTCTGCCTTCTTCACTGCCTTGTCGTTCTTCTTCTTCTTCTTGTCGTGCTTGCCGTTCTTGCCCTTGACCTTCTTCGTGGGGCTGACTTCAGTGATGGATTCCGTCTCCTCAGGCTCACCCACTGTTGGCTTGACGGGCACGTACCTGTCCTCATATTCATTCGTCAACACCTGCACGGATAAATACATGTTGTTAGTTACATTTTCATAATGAATAAGGACCCAGATAGTGATTAGTCTTAGTACCTAAAATGTAAAGTAAGTAAAGTCAAAATAAGGATTCAGCAGGAGGATGTTTTTAGGTATCTGATGTCAGTGCTGAGCTTAACACAGGGCCAATAAGGGAAATACTGTGATGTTTTTCCATAATAATAAACCGTCTTGACTCGAAAGACGGTTAAGCGTTGAGATCCTCCCTACGTCATTGTCGTCAGACGTCCTGACGTTGTATCAGAAATGGAGGATAAAACTTGACATGAGTTGCTATGTCGTGACCGGGCGAAGAGAGAGTCAAATAATCACTTTGCGTTTGGTGTGATCATAACATTAGAGTTCACGCTGCAACACTGCAAAGCAACACTTCATCAGAATTTCATCAATTCACCTTCTCTCCTCCGTTCTTCCTCTTGGTGGGTTTGATCTTGGAGGGTGTAGCAGGTACCGGCTTGCGGCTGTGCGGATCTCTGTTGTCCTTGTCGGTGCGGTTATCTCCGGCCGGGGTGGTTCTAGCCGGGTACCTCTCCCTCTCTCTGCGGTTGTCGTAGTAAGGATCTGCGGTGGTTCGGGGGGCTGGGAGCCACGGGGCTGTGGTGTGGGCTCTGGTTGGCCTCTGGGTGGTAGTGGTGGTGGTGGTGGTGGTGGTGGGTCTTTTTGTCGTGGTGGTTCTTCTGGCAGGGGTTCTTCTGGTGGTGGTGGTGGTTGTTGGCGTAGCCTTGGTTGTTGTTGTAGCTCGGGTCGTGGTGGTGGGGGTGGGGGTGGTGGTCGTGGGCCGGGTTGTAGTGGTGGTTGTTGTAGTTGTTGTGGTTGGTCGTGTGGTTGTTGTAGTTGGGGTGGTTGTTGTTGTCTGTGTGGGCTTCCGTGGGATCTTCTTCCCTGGTTTTCTTTCTACATGTGTTTCTGCGCACACACACACACACACACACACACATACACATTTGGTTTTCTGTGATATTAAAAACAATCACGTTTACATTGTTGTAACTTTTCCTTTCCAGGAACCTTCCCTCCTTAAATCTAAACTATCCACAAAACACACTTGGAAAGAGAATGAGGAAACTCTTCTCTGCTCTTTCTGGAAAGAGAGAGTTGATGTTGAGGTTTTTTTAATGTGATATTTTTAAAGCCATGAAAGCCACAAATAAAATTAAATTTATTCTCCCTCCGTCGCAACACAAGTCTGAGATGAGTTTCTCAAAACCTGATGGAGGAAAAAGCCACAATACTATCGGAGGTAAGAAAGAAAATGTTTGTGAGAGCTAACACTGAAGGATAGTCAACAGACCCCCTCCTCACCTGTTAGCGTACCCTCCTCCACTTGACCCTCCACACCTGCTCCTCTACACTTCTGGACGAAGCCCTTCTGCCGAAGCTTCTCCAGCCTCCTCATGGGCGACTGGTCGATCACCTCGTACATGGCCTCCAGCCTCACGGGGTACGGGTACCTCTCCTCCACCTGCAGGGTCTTCTTCAGCAGCACCATCCCAAACTTACCTGAAGGGACACCACATCAACTGATCAGAAAACATTCACACATTACAGAGAAAGGATATTATCAGCTCAAAACCCTCAATACAAACACCTCGACCTGAACTCGCTCTTTACCTTTCTCCAGTTTCAAGAAGCTCATGAGTCTGGGGATGAGCGCCGTGTCCAGCGGCTCCTCCATCACCTTCCCCTCGGTGGTGATCCTCCTCACCTTGCCCCCCATCTCACCCTCCTGGTGAAACATGACAACCTGGTGGACGTGGCGCTCGGCGAGCTCGCAGTACACGTCAGGTTTCAGGAGGGTCATCATCAGCCGGTAATAGCCGTCTGAATCGTGGGGCGCAGAGATCACCAACACGCGGTTCTTCCCTGCGAAACTGGCCAGCAGGTTTGGTGACCCTGCGCTGTTGGGCATCCGGGCGACCCTGGCTCTGGCCCCTGGAGTGCCCTCATCTCGCTGCACGTCCGGCTTACTGGGGAGGCCAATCTGTGCGGCCACCCCTCTCCTTGGCACCAGACCTTGGCCCCCTGCCCTCCTGCCCTGCACAGTCCGCGTCCTGGAGTAAACTGGAACACCCTCATCGGCCTGTACGTCCTCGACCTTCCCGGGGCTGTGCACCGAGATGGCCGAGCCAAACCCGGGGCGCAGACGCCTCACCGTGCGCTCCTCGTCCGATGCGCCCAGCGGGGCATGTGCCAGTCGTGCGCGTCGGTGCCATTGCACCCGCCTTAGACGAGTCTGTGTGTCGGCGTCGCCAGTCCAGGTGAGCACATACATGAGCGCGAAACTTAGAACGAAAGCCCTCATTGTGGCGCGATGTGCGATGAAGTACGGGCTAGAAGATGGGAGATCCAGCGGTGGACCCGTGATCCTGGCGCGTATTTATCGCATCTGAACTCTATTGAATCCAGATGAAGACGATCAGCGTGGATCGGCACATAACAGGGTTCTCGTGACGCGGAACTTCTTTCAGAGCATGTTCCTTCTGCCGGAGAAACGCGCGTCACCGTCTGCTCTTTGTGTGACGGACACAACCAGGCGAACCAGGGGAAAGTTTTCCGTGCGTAAAATACGCGTTGCTATATCCAGATCTTCATCTCAGACAGTAATAATCCCAGGGGAGAGAAGATCATCTCTGGTGCCAAAGTAATTCCCCAAACGCCAAAAGTCTTGGATCACATCTCCAAAATACGTTCTTCACTCTAATAACTCATCCGATTAATCCCTCCGGCATTGTTGCTGTTTATATTCCCAACAAAGTGTGCGGGGGCAGGAAGGAGAAGCCTCCGACTGGACGCAGGAAAAGTAGTTGAGTCTGAATCTCGCTGGAAACCTGCGCTTGTGAGTCCGAGCAGCAGGAACGCGCCCGTGCTTCTCTCCCAGGTTCTCCCGTGGCAAAAAAAAAAAGAGAAAAGAGAAACGGAGCGTTGGAGGTTTTCCCAGAAATGTCCTGCACAGACCTCAGGCTCTGGACTGTTGGCGACGCAGCGCGCAGGAGGGAGGACCTGCCCCGGGACTGTCTCTACAACACTGGAGGAGGCTCCTCTGCTGCGTAAAAGTACATTTCAATCTATAAAAGTAAAACTCTTTGCCCCCCCTCCACTCACCCTGCGGGCCAGATTACCGGGAAGAGAAACGACCACAATCAGACTCAGTGTCAAGTTCCTCCGTTGGAAGCACAAGAGGGAAACGCCCCCAAACCCCATCATCCCGATCCACCGTGAGATCCTCCG
Source organism: Scophthalmus maximus (assembly GCF_022379125.1). NCBI lineage: Eukaryota > Metazoa > Chordata > Actinopteri > Pleuronectiformes > Scophthalmidae > Scophthalmus > Scophthalmus maximus. The sequence continues at coordinate 1,935,270 of NC_061528.1, forward strand.
ACTGGACCTCGCTCCCCCCCTCTCCCCCTCCAGGGGGCTGCTCCTTCTCCTACAGAAACACAGCTGGAGTATGTTTCAACTTGCATGTTACTTTACTGTTCCTCCAACTGTGAAGTAAGAGGAGGGAAATGAAAGTTGGTTTTACATGTTTATTGCCAAAATAAGAGAATTACAAGGTTTCCCTGTTTGGCTTCTAATTAAAGCCTCTAAGTAAAGAGACGTGAACCACTGAGTCTGGGCCACATCCACTCTCACTGCAACAGCAGAAACGAGTATTTAAAATCCCACCAACCTCTGCCTTTAAATATATAAATATATATATAAATATATATAATGTAAGGCAATACCCCACATCTGCTTAATCTGATCATATTTCTTTTCTTCTTCTTTTCCGAGTGCTGAAAGTGATATTTGTCAGAGAGAAGTGGCTCTGGATTCGATTTCAGCTGGAATCAACGTACATTCCTGTCTGGTCTCTGGTAAACTGATGCTACAAACAAACGTAAAACAACCGAAAACTCTCTCTCGGCACTTCACCCTCTCTCGGGTCGACCGCCTCAACTACACTTTGAATGTAGAAATACAAAAGAGTTGTCTTTTGCCCCCCGGCAGGAACCAGGAGGATGTCAGCTGTTTATTTACACCGTCACGCTGGGACTCGAGCCCTCGGCCGCCGGCTGGTCTGACGGCAACAGACATGTCGTGTGTCACGCGTCGCGTCGGTTTCCCTCGACGGTGAAACATCCTGTGCTCCTCTCGATGTCAGCAGATAAACTGAGCAGCCGCAGGATGGAGGGCGAAGATCGGCCAGGGGCTGATTTCAGTGTGTTTGGGTTCAAGCTGGAGGGACAACAGAGGGGGATGTGCTCCTGTTGTCATGGCTGGAACTCGCCAACGTGGCCTCAACCTGTGACCTTTGCACTGATTGCTTCAAACGGCCCTGGACTTTCTCCCCAAATAGGCCCCACCACCACCATCCTTACTGATCGACGCGCAGCACCATAATAATTGGTGAATTCCACTGGTGCTTTAGATGTGCGGTACGACACATGAGTTTGTGAGCAATTTGAACCGGGGACGAACGGGTGTGAATGGCTGCGTTGAAGTGAGTTGTTCAGGGTGTGAGACGCGATAATATAAGTTGGTCATATGTCACGGGGGCGGCCTCGAACTCACAACCTTCGACATGTGAGACACGCTAACTGTCGCTAGCACGTCTTTCTTTTTGGGGGGGGGGGCAATATTTAAGCCTTTATTTGACAACAGTATTCGGCGTGGAGCGGGGGGGAAGACATGCAGCAAAGGGACCGGGGTAGAACCCGCGGCCGCTGCAGGAGGACTCACAGCTCCGTATGTGGGGACACCGGCGCTACCAAGTGAGCTAACCGACGCCCTCCCTGCACGTCTTTTTGAGGTGTCGGCTAGTGAGGTTAACATACTGCGCAGCACAGCGCTCGACTGGCAGACCACTGACCGTTACACCGTGCACAAACAAAACAATACATACAAAAATTAAAACGTTGTTCCAAAGACCAGCCGGGCCGACGGCCACTCCGGACTTCTCCAGAACGGCCGTCGGCCCCTGTTCTTATTCTGAATCACAAAGTTCGCAGGCTTCCCTGTGATTTGCTCTGTAATTGCACACTTTGTGTAAAAATCACTGCAGACCTCTCTGACCGTTGTACGTCTTTCTCCGAAAGAGCCAGAGTGCAAAAACTCCTTCGCAGGGCTTCCAGCTGCATCATGTATTTTACTTTCTTTATTACAGACCTTTAATACATTCTGACAAACCGTTAAAGTCATATGAGTGGAGCTATACACATTGATCGCACACAAGGGAAGCAGATGCACAAGCTCGTGATGTCGTCTTGGAACTCGTGGTTCGTATGATGTTCAACATGTGCACCCGACGCTGACCCACTGACCTCAGCAGTCCAGCATCCAGCCGATCAAACGGACGACAAGTGCCCCTTTGATTTCTGGGAAGTTTTAGCGACATGATTTCAGCTCGTCGGCAGCTCGCGGAGCCTGACGGACACTTGTGACGCATGCAGTGCAGATTTAAAAGCTGGGGCTCTGAGCGACGTGTTAACTCTGGAAAACGGACAAACCACAGTGTGTCCGGAGGACACGTTTATCCCACAGTGCACTTGGGGAAATGACGGAGCAGCTTCCAGCTGGAAAAAAAATTAAAAAAGAATACGAGACGGGTTTGGGAAAAGAAACAACAAGGCTTTAACTCTTTGTTAAATTTAACTGGCGGCAGCTTTTTTTAATCTATCAGCACCTTTCAGTTCAGTTCAATTCAAAAGACGCTCTACTTACTTTAACTTTGTATATATTGAATCCAAAACAGTTTACTTTGACAACATGGTACAGTTTGTACCGGAGCATGGAAACAGGCCACAGCTCAGGTCTCAGAGTCCTCAGGCAAACATCAGGAAACTTTGTTGTGGAAAAGAAACATTCGGGTCTTCCTGCACCGCCCTTGTCCTGTGAAAAAAAAATGGAACTCAGAGTCTGACATCCCACACGAAGCTAGCAGCAGACATCTGCGCCCCACGTGTTCTGTTCAAAGGCTTCTCTCTCGGGGCGCGTAACTTGTCTGAAAACTCCGCTGAGAGTTAAGAGCTTCAAGAGCTCGTGATAATTCTCACATGTCCCATAAAACAGTAAGTGGCGTGAGGATGAATGGCAGCCGGCAACATCTCGAACTCTCAAGTTGGCCGGGATTCCAGCGGATGCGGCCGCACCTTTCCACCGGTTTCATCCCACCCAAAATGCCATCACCTTGACGTTGTTATAGAAACACAGGCCGCATGTGGAAACTGTTTCATCAGCTGATCCTCTCCTAAAACCAACCCGGAGGAAAATACGAAACGCCGTTGTGTCCGACGCTGTCTCGCGCCACGGCGACATCCTGACCCCAGTGAATTTTTTTCTTGTTGACGCAGCACTCGTCCTCTTCTAGGGAGGCATTCATAAACGCGGCGACCTTTGACCTTGACCCCTTGACCCTCGAGCCCTCCTCCTGTTTTATCAGCCGGGCCGACAGGTCAGTGAGAGGGGAACCTGCACACATTCACATTCACGTGGCGCATGGGCGCGCACACACACAAGTCTACCAAAAATAGCTGCCAACGATTTTCGGCGTCACGCAACGAGGTGCAATATTTCATTGACACAATAATTCTCCCGCCAGGTGCATGGAAAGAACATTTCCTCTGCAAAAAACAATATCGTACGCGACAACATTTTTAGATGCAGATCAGAGCTGTGAGGACCTGTACGATGCCCCTGAAGTGAAAATCACAAAACACAGCGGCAGTAACGTCGACCAGTTACGGTGTGGGTCTCTATCACCAGGCTCCTCGCTGATTGGACGAGTGCACTGACTGACTGTTGAACAGGAAATACTTCCGGCAGAAGGACAAACATGGAGCTTTTCCCTCTGCACCCGGAAGTATTTCGTTGTGATTTGCACTTCAGGGCCACCGTAGGAAAAGATGGCCTTCAATCGGAAACTGCTGTTTCTGTCCCATCGAGCCTCAGAGGCCGACTCCTTTGCCCACATCCGCCCACAGCGTTTCTCAGCTTGGACTCACTGAAGAGAGACGACCAGCGCAAGACATAAGAGGGCAGCGCCCACGTGTGAGCAGAGACGAGCCGCCGCCTCTCACATGTCGTCTCTTAGCGGCGCTCAGCAGGACGAGGGACGAGGAAGCTGTTCGCCTCAGTGACGCGCAGATGTTGAGACCAGCAGCTTCAGAGACGATCAAAGGATTTCTCTTTTTTCTTTTTTACCGTGGCTCATATTCCAGATCTCTGGTCTCATGCTGTCACTTTATGACTCGGGGACTTTTCCTTCCTCCTGTTGTTTTTTCAGGGTCGCACGTGAACCACTGGGATTTTTCTCTCAACGACTTCACGTGTGTGAAAACACTGAGCGGCTTTGAGTGTGTGTGTGTGTGTGTGTGCGTGTGCGTGTGCGTGTGTGTGCGTGTGCGTGTGCGTGTGTGTGCGCTCACATGGGCGTGGAGCCTTAATCCCAACCACAAGTGATTTTGCTGAGGCCGGAGACCTTCCCCCGCTCCTGATGTGCGACACCTTGTGCAAACAGAGGAGAGCGAAGGACGGATTCATTGTGTTTCTCTTCATGTTGTAGAGGGAGAAAGAAAGAATAGGGGGAAAACGGCAAATATTACATTTCCAGTCATAATTTATTGGTACCAAAAGAATTTTTTGGGGGAGTATTTCTCATGCCATGTTTTTTTATCATGGATGTTTACATTTACCTGATAATCAGACCGGAATTCTGGAAATTCAGTGACGCAGGCGTATGGAACCAGGCAACAGTTTGCTATTATCAGACCAGAATTCTCCAATTTGGGATCAATAAAAAACTTCTGTCCATCAAAAACCTCTGCTCGATCAGATATGCTAAATACAACCTTTTTTCCCCGTCTTATTTGTTTGTTTGTGATCCAGATAAAATGGCCCATCCAGGTTTCTTTTTATTACTTTCTTTGGCTTTGTGAGATTTTTGTCATTTTCTCTGATATTTTCATTCTACGTCTGTTTCATTTCTTCTCTTTTGAACCAGACGAGGCTGTTTTGCGTTGGTGAGGCTCTTTATAACCTTGATTTTGAAAAGTGCTCTATAGTTCAAAATTTTCATTATTATTGAAGGTGATAAAAATTAATTCTGATAATGAGTTCATGCATTATTTTTGGCTGAGCAATAAAGCTGGATTGAATTTTAGGGCGGTTGGACGTTGGTGCAGGTTTGAGCTGGTTTTCTTTTAAAAAGGAAAAACTCATTAATTGGTCTTTACCGTGAGTTTTTGAGATGTCCACTGTACACAAAAGAATTTAATAATTATACAACAGATGTATAATGATCAGAATAACGTCAAAATGCATTGAATTAATTCGCAGCCCTCCGGTACTCGATCTTCATCTGAGCAGCTTTCAGCAAAATAAACCACGGTGGCCGACGACAACCGGACCCATTGACACGCGTGAACAGATTCTTAAGCGTGAGTTTGCTCAGCTAAGTAGCCTCTAAGTGCGTCCAACCCACCGGCGTGTATTAGGATCATTATGTTCGTGTGTAAACCAGGCTCCGAGCCATCGGACTCTGATTCCGCCGCGAGGCCCGGGGCCCATTCATCACGTCGATAGTGGGAGCCTTTCACGGAGAGGAAACCTCAGAGAGGGCCTGTGGCGCGGGAGGACCGGCCGTGAGTCGATCCCCACGTGGACCGCAGGCTTCTCGGCTAATGGCCCCAACATGTGGCACTTTGACGCCGTACTTGTTCCACTTGCCCTGTGGAGTCTTCAGGCTGCAACAGGCCTCTTGTTGTTTCTAGATTGTGACGTGTTGTGAGTCCAATTTCTGATTTGGGATTAATAAGGAGGACTTGTTTTACTGGACTCGACGTGTCGTAACCTCTGATGCCTTGTTCACACCAAACGCCGCTGACGCCACAAGATCATTTGGATCATAACGCAAAAAAACATGAACGAACCCAACCTGCTGATACTCGCCCGTTCTTCCGTCCACCGTCTCCGACAAACCTCCTCCGAACAAGCAAACATGCGGAAACATGAACTGTTGAATGTAAAAACAGTCAGACAGTGATGCCGACGGGGAAAAGCCGAGGCCTCTCCGTCGCCCGGTCACGATACAAACAGCAACTCGTGTCACACAGCAGAGGTCTGAGGCCGACGACAGTTGGTTATCTCACCTCTCCTGGAATTCCAAAGATGGCGGGCAACGACGTAGCATCTCATGTATTTTCTTTGATTTTAAACATTTAAAGCATTTACATTCTGGGTCGGGTTCGTTGTCGTTATGACCTATCAAAATGAAGAATTTGCTGGTGTCAAAAACAAATAATCACTTCATCTTCATGACGTCAATGTCGCACCGTGTTGTGGCTCTACAACAGGCCGACGTGTCACGTGAGTATTTTGGGGACATTTGAAGTCGAGCGAGGCGAAGGGCGCAGAATTCATGTCTACTCGCTTCTTTGCAGTGACTTTGTCTGTGATCTCGTTGCGTTTGGTGTGAATGCACCGGAAGCAATGGAAGACGTCCCCAGATCCCTAAATGTAGTTCTAAAGCCACACAGCTCGAGCAATGTTCTAATCTCCTCTGTTTCACTCTCGTACAGGTGTGATCCAGCAGCCAAAGCTTCCTTCTGACCTCCGGTAAGTTTTGGGAGACTTGTATCATATTATCCCTGATCGATGTTTGTCGGGTTAGCAAACTTCTCCAAGTGGGGCAGCGCGGGCGCAGTAGTCGGCAGCGTCGCCTCACAGCGAGGACACTGAGACCGTCACCGTAGCTCGACGACTCACTCAGCTGGACGCTGCACATTCCTGCACGGCATTAGAGTCGAGAGAAAAAAGACACGAGGGGTAGAGAATGTTGTCTGATTCATCTCGGGTACAGAGCGAAGCTGCGCCCCAGATCAGTTCCATGTGAACTTCTAATCCTGGTGTGCCGGTGGTTTTTCAGTTGCAGTGAAACCCTGGGAATGAACGTGTGAATGTATGAGGAGAACCGTAGGAACGTTTCCAATGTTTAATTTGATCCACCAGTTAAAACTACAAGCTGAAAAAACTCAAGTTTCAATTCTAAAAAAAACAATAAGTCTGAACTGATCCCAACATGTGTTGAAACGTGGACAGTGAGTCATTCCAGCCAATGGACCAGTGCCAGGATACGGCAGAGAGGAAAGAATGATATGAATCGACACAGATAACCAGGCTTTGCTATAGAGAAACAAATATATATATATATATATATATATATATATATGATGAGAAAGTGCAACTAATAAATATGCTGCATTAAATACGTGCAAATCAGCCACATGTGCAGTTTCTGAGTCTTGTTGTTAAGAGACCTGATAATGACTTACAGACGTCCATGCTGGGAGAGCGCCGGGCCTATAACCTTGAGCATAACACACACACACACACACACACACACATGCACACACACACTGAATACAGCATATCAACAATCGAGATCTGCTGCCTGGCGGAAGGAAAAGAGCTGATATATAATAAAGCACAGATGAGGGTGATGGAGGAATCTGGCGTCGCTGCCGTGTGAAGAGATCCAGAGATGAGAAACAATCAGATCAGCGGATGTTTTGTCGGGATACCGAGCTCAAATCCATCGATACGCATCTTTAATAAGCCTGCAAATGTGTGAGGCCTCTGCGCTTCGTTGTGGCGTCTTTGGATTTCTGTAATTTAGCAGGAAATGTCCTGATTTAGTAGTTTTTTGATTGTTTGGATAAATTATTATATCAGAGTCAAACAATTATATCATAAGTCGTGTTTGTTTTTGTTGGTTTGACGAGCAATGTAGTCTGTCAGCGTCCCCTTTTGAATGCTTTTCACTTCCCCGATGATTCCCGATTTAATGCATCATCTGCAATGAAAGGCTGTAAACACGGTAATTTGGCCATGTTGCCATTTGCTGGATCATCTTGGACAAGTAACATTAAACAATTTATGACTAAACAAGGTGGATAAAAACTTAATCAATACTTGATTCAAATGTTTGATTTAAAAACGACTTTATATGTTTTCAAAATGCTCAGATTTAGAGGACACTAATCACTTTTCTTTCCCTTTTGTGAGAGTCGGTGAATCCTGCTCTTGATTTATTTGTCAGGGCAAAATCTGTGACTTTAACAAAACATGATCAAATATAACATTTTCTCCTGTGTTTAAATTAGACAAGACACAACGAGATAAGTTTAAATAAGATAAGACAAAATATTTAAAGTAAGTTTAAATAAGACAAGACGAAATATTTAACGTAAGGTTTTTCTTTTATTAGTCCCCAAAAAATGTAATCGATAAGAGAAGTTTAAATAAAACAAGACAAAAAATTTAAGATAAGTTTAAAAAAGACAGGACAAAATATTTAAATAAGGTTTTTCCTTTATTAGTCCCAAAAAAATTAATCTTTTTCCATATTGTAGCAGCAAATGGAAAAGCTAAATAGAAGCATGTATAAACGAACTGTACACAATAAACAGCCGTAATAAATGAGCTGAGTGCCTAGAAAAAAATTTTTTTTTTAATCCTCAGCACCTGATCTGCGGCGGGATGCAGAGACTGACTGTGCAGATCTGTGTTTGACCGTTATATCGTGGTGCATGAATATTTTATGCGCGTGCATGTTGTTTTTTCAACATACCAGTTGATAGACGCTCCCAGGCATGTGTGCTGTTATTTCAATATAGACCCGTGCAAGTAACATAACATGAATATGAAATGTGCTACACTGATGTTTTCCGCCGGCATGTGAGGGGAACATAGTACAGTGTGTGGGCCGGTCCTCGGTGTTTGAACAGTGCATTCCACAGTCCGGCTTTAGAATAACATTCCCTTCATGCGCCGCTACTGCTACAAATAACTCCAAGTGCCCGGTCGGCTGATGATCCGGGCCCACGGACTCCTGCGGCACCTGTACCGTCACCTATATAGAACAGAAACAAATATCGGTGTCGGTTTTGCAGTTGTACGCAGCGTAAAGATCAGAACACACGGGGCGAGGAGGAGGAGGAGGGGGAATTCACTCAATGTCATCGGCAGGAGTGTAAAGACGTAGCTCGTGATTTAGTCTTGATCTTGGAAACTGGAATATGAGGTGGAACAACAGCCGCTGCTTTTCTTACCACTTCATGCCACATATAATAAAATAAATAGACACTGTATAAACTCATATCGTTGTACTTTCTACACTAATGACCAAAGAAAACCTCCTCACCCTTAACCGTGTAAATGTAACCCAGGTCTGTTCTGGGCGGAGACACCTCTTCAGTTTGATATTGAGAGCGTTTTTATCTCAGGAAGTGGAGGGGAGGTGCCGTGCTGACATCCTGTGTGGTGCACAGAGTCCCGAGCCACTTGGCAAATCTGGTGGTCTGTAGTTTACTTTGGATTTAGGGATGAGAATGTTCGCTCTCTCTCCCTAAGCATGGCTACAGTCTCCACTCGCCGCAGCCAGCGCCTCCCACCCCCCCTGTGGTTGAGAGCTCTGACGAACCCTGGCCAACCAGAACCTCTCCAAATACCAGGTTCAAGATCTTATAAAAGATCAGACTCACAGGGAAAACTTCAAATGGCTAATGCACCTGTAAAAACACGCACCACTTCTGAGCTCACATGCACGAGGTCAGCGGTCAAAACTGGATGTTCAGCCAAGGACCGCAGAGAAATTGCACCACGGATCCAGTTAAAAGGCTTTTTTGAGGGGGGGGGGCAGCAATGTGCCCAGTATCTGAACAGTTAAACAGAAAAATAAGCCACGTCTTTAATCTTCCTCCAGCAGGAATGATGAGTGAATCTTTTTCGAAAAGACGATGATGATCAAATGTTTCCAGACGGGGGGAAGGAGGTGTCGAAATGTGCTTCGCCACATTAAAAAATCGTCAAAAATCATCAAAATCTTAACACGGGTCCAAGGAATGTAGTGTTCCGACAAAAAAAAAAAGTTATAATAATAAAATAAATAAGTCAGGGTCTGGGTGTCTTTCCAGAGAGACATCTGTGTCTGACTCGAGTTCGTGAAATCGAACGCCAGCCCCACAGCTGGTTTGGCAAATGAGAGCCGTCAGGGCTGTTCGGTAACGGGACTGTGCGTCGGGGACGGACAGATTGAGGAGAGGCGGAGGAGAAGCTCTGGCTGAGTCCGCGGCGTTCTGCTCCATAAATGGCACAGATGGTCGCGATCGCTGAAACAGAAGCAGCAGAGACGGAGCAAAGAGGATCTCAAAATAAGTCTGAAAGCATTTTAACGACTGACAATGTGTCTTCTCTGATCTACTTACTAAGTTTCAGATTAGTGACATTACGGCCATAAATGCTGGCATCTGGGCTGAATGAGCAATGTCAGTGTGTCGATATATCACTCTGGTCCAGACCGAAACATTGGATGGATTCCCAGTCATTTTTAGCACAGACACTTGTGATTCCCAAAAGATTAACCCTGACTTTTCCCCTCACGCCACCGTGAGGTTCTTACACGTGTGTTCTCGAACGTCTTCATGTCTCAGGATGAATCACGATCCCTTAACGTTCCTGACTAAATACTTGAGAAACTAGACTGTCACTCAGTGGAGCTCAAACCTCCACCGAGGCCCAACAGTCCCGTCAAATTCAATCACGCCGCACAAAATTGCACACACTCATACATATCAGTCCCCTAAATGTTTTTTTCATCCACAGTCATGAATTACTACCTTGGAAATCCTGGAAACCTTTGTCCGGATCCGTGCCATCATTTGATGGATTCTTTCTTGGCGCCATGTTCCATCATTCCCCCAGGTTTAGAGGAAACCTGTCGAGTAGTGTTAGCGTAACCCAGAGCCTGTCCTCCAACTCATATGACGAACTATGTCCTTTTTGAAACAGCGTATTACAAAAGTATGTGGTCGTTTTAAAGAATGCTGACCTCTAGCGGTAGTTATGTTAAACAGCCCCTAGAGTTCAGCGATGAACCTGGTAAGTCTGTCAAGTTTCTGTGAAGTCATTGTGCTGGTTCCCTGCCATGTCACCCTAACCATCACACTTATCTTATTTGTGGTATTTGTGGCGTACCTCCCGTCAGCGGTAGAGGCGCTAGGTCTATTTGGTCTATTTGGTCGTATTTTACACATGTACGAGATAGTTGGTCGAATGAGTTGGAGGACTTGTTGGGAATTCCCATGAACCTCAGGATGTACATGTTAAACATATCTGCAGATGCACCGATACCAAGCATCAGACCAAATACAAGTACTTATATTTGGGGACTTGCCAGTACCGAGTACAGATACGAGTACATGTCCCTGCGTGAAATTGACATACCCATGACAGTACCACAATATTTTTGTGTTGTACTTTGTCTGGTATGTTATAGGATGATCTTAGGAACATAGGAGAGATAAGGTCGCACATTTGATGACAGGCTCTATCTAAACTTGACTGTACCAAATAGTCGAAAAAAAGCATCCATATACACAGAAAATACATTTTTTAAAATGTATTTTCATACAATCAAATATTGAGTACTTAAAGCCAATATATTTCATTTCGAATGTTTTTATTGAATTTTTGGGGGGGCAGGGGAGGAAACCGGAGCACCCGGAGAAAACCCACACCACCTCAGGAGACGATTCATAATGACTGGTGACTGGGAATCGATCCTTCGCCATCTGGCTGCAACGCCATCGCGTCGACCGCTGCTGACTACTTTGGCGTCTTCCATCTCTGAGGTCTCAGAAAGTGTCGGACCCTCTTCCAGTTTGAGGCCTTTTGCCTTGTGGGGGTCTGCAGCTTGTCGAGCTCCTCCTGAAGGTCGTCAGCCCGCTGCCTCTCTGTGAGGACGTCAGCTTCGCACCTTTGTCTGTCCTCTTGGCATGAAGCTCTGACTCTGTCCAGTTCTTCTTGGAGAACCTGTTTGTTCTCCCTCTCTTGCTGGAGCTCAGCGTCCTGCTCAGCCCTCAACTTTTGCAACAAGGTCTCGTGTTGTGATTCTCTCTCTGCGCAAGACTCTATTTCCGTGTCAAGCGCTTGCTGAAGTTCGGAAAAACTTTCTGTCACTGTTAGGATGTCGTCTTCATACCTTTGTCTGTCCTCTTGGCTCGAAGCTCTGATACTGTCCAGTTCTTTGTGGAGAATCTGTCGGTTCTTCCTCTCATCCTGGAGTTTAGCCCGCAGCTTTTGCAAGCAGATCTTGTATTGTGACTCTCTCTTTGTGCAAGACTTGATTTCAAAGTCCAGCCCTTGCTGTAGGTCGTCAGCCCGCTGCATCAATGTGAGGACTTGAGCCTCGTACACTTGTCTGTCCTCTTGGCATGAAGCTCTGACTCTGTCTAGTTCTTCTTGGAGAATCTGTTTGTTCCTCCTCTCCTCCTGGAGCTCAGTGTTCCGCTCAGCCCTCAACTTTTGCAACAATTTCTTGTCTTGTGACTCTCTCTCTGCGCGAGACTTGATTTCAAAGTCAAGCCCTTGCTGAAGATCGTCAGCTCGCTGTGTCACTGTGAGCATGTCAGCTTCATACCTTTGTCTGTCCTCTTGGCACGAGATTCTGACTCGGTCCAGTTCTTCTTGGAGAATCGTTTCTGTCTCCCTCTCTACCAGGAGGTCCCCCGCCATTTTCTGGCGACCGTCGTCCCTCTCAGCTGCCGGGTTGTGGAGCAAGGGCAGGTTCTTTGACACCAGGTCTCCGTGGGGCTTGATTTCCTTGTCAAGCTCACGATCAAAGTCGTCAACCAGCTGCCGGACACCGGCTTCATTACACTTGCCGTCCGCTTCGTACAAAGTTCTGAATCTCTCCACCTCTTCTTGGAGAGTCTTTTTTTTCTCCCTCTCCAGCTGCAGCTCTTCCACCATCCTTTGAAGATGGGTGTCCTGCTCAGCCCTCGGCGTTATGACGTAGGTTCTGGGGTTCTGTACCAACCGGCCTCTCTGAGAGCCCCAACGAAATGTGTCCGGGCTGTTTTCTTGCTGACAGTCGATCCTCCCCGGCTGCTGAGGAGGGGCAGTTCGTGGGCCTTCTTTTGAGACGTCCCTGTTCGAACCTCTGACCATTTTAGGGACTTTACTTCTTGGTTGCATGGTGTATAATGTGGTGGTGGAATTAGGTTCCAAAGAACCTTGATGTTCGCTGAGCAGATGTTTTCTGATCCGATCCGAAGTCTTTTCTTCCTCACGATGTTTCGTCTCTTGCTGAAAGGTCTGAGATGATTTCACTGGAGAGCTGCAGCCTACTGAGGAGGTCTGCTGATGTCACCAGGGAATGCCTTTGAAGTGAACTTTAATCTTGAGGATTCCGTTTCCTCTTCTACTGTTTTTTTCCTGCTTGTTTATACTCGGAGCCGCCCCGCTCTCCGCACTGAACACAGGCTTTAAACTTTTTCCAAATCCCCTTCTGAACATTTATTTTAATTTCCTTTGTATTTTGTCCTGTGCACCTGACTGCAAGACAAGTGTCCGACAACAGAATGTACGCCCGTCTACAAACCAATCGGAGGCAACAATAGGGAAACGTAGCCATCGTAGGTTGATAACGACAGGACGTAGGTCGGCCTATGTCATGTAAAGATCTTCAGTCCGCTCGAAAAATTGCAATGTGAAACAAAAACTAACTGGATGAAACAATGTAACAAAAACACAAGCGTTGGTTCAGACCTTAGTCCGGACTGAAAACACCCTTAGAAATCGAGTTTTTACACACACAAAATTCTTTCTCTTCATTATAGCATGAAGAATTGTCATTATTACCATACTCCTGAGTTTGAGACGTAATCTGTGCCAAACATCCGCCTGTTTGCAGTGTCACTGAGAGCTTGTTAGCATTCTGCTGTTAGCATTTGGCTCAAAGCACCACTGTGCCTGAAAACAGCCTCACAGAGCTGCTGGCATGGATGCAGATTTTCGAACTCGCTTCAGATGCTGCAGCTTGTAGCATTTGCTTTTCCAGCGCAGCAGGTTTTGCAACAGCCAGGAAACTATGAGCTAAAAATATATCAGTCCAGAATCAACAGAACCTGGACTTTTTAAGTGTGAAACCTACGAAAACAAACCTGGACAAGTTGCACACTATGTTCACCCATTCACTGTGTGTGAATGTCAAAATAACTCAACGCTAAACATAGCGCGAGGCTGTTTGTCCCCATTGTGAGTTGAGTCCTGTTTGTGTCCTGAGTAAAAACCCCTGACCCGAAAGACCTGAACCCTGTGCAGGAAGTAGCTGGTACTTCTTCACCCCGGAGACGTTCTCATTGCTCCAGTGTCCAGTTACGTCTTTAGGAAGAAGTCGTCTTGACATTATCATGAGTTTCTGTGGCTGATGTGAGAAGCAGGTTTCCTGCTTCCTGATGACAGAGCAGACTTCCTGGCAGCTACCTGAGGAATCCCAGCCTCGGCCCCGTGGGGCCCACCTCCCCGTCCTCCCAGCTGAGCCACGAATCCCCTCAGTGTTTCCACTGACGTCACTTCACATGCAGGACTGTCTCAGGGCGGACGTGGGGGCGTCGCGACCTTGCCTATGACGGCATCCTACAGCTATGAAGCGCCGCCGCCGCACACGTCTGGCAGCTGCCTTCTGTTTGCCTGGAACCCTGCAGTGCATTATGGGTCAGGAGTCACGGAGCCAAGCGGTTTCCAGGGGTCAAGGCAAAACTCTCCTAAATCAGATGTAATCGACAGAACAGGTCACAAATATTAAAGAGGTTCTACATCGAATGTTTTTCAAGACATCCATGTTTTTTTGATTAGACCATGACCCCATGACAGTGTCTGTCTGGTTATCAGCATCAGTGAATATATGACATTACCCTAATGTACATGATTTAAGTGCTATTATCATTCCTCTGAAAGTATAAACAAATGAAGAAAAGCACGTGGTGTTTTGCTTTTTAATCTCAAAAGGCTGAATCAGGAACAGAATATTTTACTTGACTCATTTAATTCCATCCTCTCTTCTGGGAAAACCATGAGACAGGCTGCGGAGTAGATAAAAAAAAGAGCATGATTTATTTAATTCCTGTAATTTTTAATGTCACTATCCATCATGTGTTCAAACACCAAAAAGACTCTTTTCTTTAACCGTCACGAGCAAAGAAGTTAAAGATAATAGTAGTTTTGGTTTTATTCAACCCATAAGTGGAAAAAGACCTCGAACAATTACGATGAAGGACGTCGTCCTGCTGACGAAAAACAACCTGTGTTGTAGTTTGGGAAGAAGGATTCGTCGGGTGGCGGGAACATTTCCGTAACCACAAGGTTTTGACTTTTCACGAGATGTTTGGTTTTATTTCATCTTTTATTTTTTTTGCTCTGGACGACATCCAGCTCTCTTTTGATGAAAGAGATGCGACAATCGGGCGATTAATCAATTAGTCAATCAACAGAAAATAAATTCACACCTGCTCCGATAATTAAATTCAAAGAAGAAGAAAAATAAAAAAATTATCATAATGTGGTTTTAGTTTCTCAAATGTGCTGATATTCTGTTTGAATGTGTTCGCCACACAGATCAAACAACGTTTCACCAATCAAGGACATAAATCTGTCTGAATATTAAATAATGTAGATAATCAATACATATCGGTTTGTAGTTTGCTCACTGACAAGACACTGGACAACATGTCTTCTTCTGCTTTTTTTGTTTTAGGGAGGATGTTGTGAGGACTTGTGAGGCGAACGCACAGATATACAAATTAATATTTCTCTTCTCACCAGACTCCAAGATTTAGAGCTCCAAATGCTGAAGCCAATACCCTTCAACCTTTTTTTTTTTTTGCGAAGCGAGACATAATGAAAGCCTTTCACGATTGTCAACCAGAAGATCTGCCCAGCTGCTGGTGGTTCTCTTGAAATAGTTGAGCAAGAATAACACACACACACACACACACACACACACACACACACCTGAACTCCTGCAAACGTCAGAAAAGGCACGGAGCGAGCAGGATTTTATTGGAGATTGTTTTTCTCTTCGCGGACACAATCGCCACAGGAATGCACCGCTGCGACGCAGAGGTCAGGACGGGCTCGAACTGAAGCTGTGAAGAGCCACAGAAAGAAATATACCAATATATAACTAGCATAATGTTGTAAGAGGCACATAAAAATACATACGTTCGTACACATCGGCTACAGTAAAGACAAACCACACAAGCTACAAAACAACACACAATAAGACCCCTGCAGGTAAAGACTCTCATTGCGAGGTCGCTATCTGTGCTGCACACATATATATATGTGTATATATATATACATATATATATGTACTGTATAAACACAGCCGTGCACATGCACTCGTTAACTGTGATGTTTATTCGGCCAGTCTCAAAAGGAATTTGCACCGGATCTGGGATCTGGGAACACATCTGTTTTTGTTTGTGTCTGTTTGTACACGAGCCCGCGGCGGGCCAACCCAGAATACGCAGCAGCGCCACCTACAGGCCACAACTGGCCGACACACGTCACAGGAGCTCTCCTGCTGGGCTGTGACTCCAGGTTCCCGTCAGAGGCTAAAGCTTGCACCTCTGTCCCACAGAAAGAAACTCCGTCGTGGGAGCGGCCTGATGCAGAGAGGGCGATGCGTCGATAGCACACGCGGACCACAAGAGGGAGCCGTCGCTCCAGCAATCTGCCCTTGACCTGGAGTGACCCAGAGAAGCCACCCTGCATCCTAACCCGGGTAAAAAAAAAAGGACTATAACGTGTGCCGTGTTTTTCTCTCCGCTGCGTTTGACAGCGATGACGCGCGGGGGCCCAACGTGGGACTGACTCCCGGTCGGCGGAGGCGCTTCTCAAAGCGAGCACAAATCATTATTTTTCGGCCTCCGCTAATTACCTGTTCCGTGTTGGTGCATGTCTGCTCTCCAGTAAACAGCCTCCTCCTCCTCCTCCTCCTCCTCCTCCTCCTCCTCCTCGCGCAAAAACAGAAAATAAAGGTGCAGGTCCATGAGATTCTGCACCGAGGAAGAAACAAAAATCGGTCTTTTGATTCCGTCTCACTGAGGTTAAAACATTTTTGTGCGCGTCCTTCAGAGAGAGCTCTGAAACGTGGAACACCTTTGTGTTCAGGTGCTAATAAATTGCAAATGGATGTTACTTTAAAAAAAAAAATACCACGTTAAGGTTCCCTTTTCTGTCTTTTTCTATTCCATCAGAGAAAAGCGTGAAAGTCAAAATGCAACCAGTCGATTTTCACGCCGCGCCGTCCGATCACATCCTGACAATCCTCCCTGGAGCTCGTGGGGTTTCGGGGTCAGGGTTCATGGGTGGTCCTCACCTCTTCCACAATCTATTACACGGCTCGGGAGCTTTTAACTGGATCTCGTCTGCGTCTTATCTGCGCCTCTTTTTAAAAGCTGCTTTGACAGCACGGGATTGTGACGGATGTTTTTTCTACCCGGTTGCCTCTCGGATGTGATTTGCTTCTGGAACTCTCTGGTTTATTTGACACACGTCGGTTCTTTGATTGGTCGGATGTTTTAAAGATTAAGGGGAAAAGGAAAGTGTCCGTTTTCAGATGTATGAGTTTCAGTCGGCGTCTCGGCCCCCCCCCGTACCCCTGCATTCCCCAGTCACCCCCTCCCCTCCCCCCCTCCTTTCTCCCGAGGGGCCTGCAGTCAACTTTGACCTGCTCAAAGAACTTGTTAAATGCCTGTGTAATCCCCGTGTCTATGTTTGCGTGCGTGCTTTTATTCCCCTCTTCTTCCTCCATGTGTCGACACTCTTCAGGAGACGTCTTTTCTCGGCCCATCTGATCAACGCGATTGTCCACACGGACCTGGAGCCCGAGGGCCGGATCAATACTCCCAACACGTCTCACCACTTTCAATTCGTATTTTTTTAATACAGCCCCTCGAGGGGTTTACAGGAAGATGAAAAAAAGAATTCTGCAGCCAGTCTGGAGCGTCTTGGCAGTGCCAACTGTTGGTTGAATGAAGACAGATGATCCGGCGGTTTGACAGTGACTCACTGACGTCCACAGGCATGCCTGCCTCCTCTTCCTCCTCTCCACCCGGGTGTTCACCTCAGCGTGGAATGCTTCAGGAATGCTTCCCCGGCTCCTCGTGGCTACTAACCAACCCCAGGATGTGAATCAACTCAGGAGACGATGGATGGGGGGAAGTTGTGAACGCCGGTCAGCAGATATAGAAGAATTGTTGGGGTGCGAGTCACAAGTTGAAATGAGGAGAGTGTTTCAGAAATATGTGGCGGAACCATTAAAATAATCCTGTTGGTACAGGCCCTGCAGATCACCGTGTTTCAGACCTTGATGGTCTTAACACAAAACCCAAACTGTGGGTGTCGAGCGGAGACTTATATCTCGGCGACAGGATTATATCTTATTATTGTTTTGACAGAATTAGATTTTTTTTTCCCCCACCGAATGACGGGAGTGTGTGTGTGTGTGTGTGTGTGTGTGTGTGTGTGTGTGTGTGTGTGTGTGTGTGTGTGTGTGTGTGTGTGTGTGTGTGTGTGTGTGTGTGTGTGTGTGTGTGTGTGTGTGTGTGTGTGTGTGTGCGGGGGTTTCTGTGCCAGAGTAATGTTATCTAAACTACCCCAACAAGCATTTTGAGTTGAATGGACGGGGGCCGAGATAAGATCTCCTCAGCGAATGCGTATTAGCACCCATCGGTTATCCATTCCATCCTCACGCTCATTGTCTGGGGAAGGAATGCAGGGCGGTGGGTGAGGAGGGTCCCCCCGCCACCCCCCACTCCCCCGACCAAGCCGAGCCTCAGGGGACAATAATTCCTCATTCCTCTGACGCCGGGAGCCACACATCTACCCTCAAGCTACTTTTCTCAGGCGCTGGTACTTTGACAGATCTCGTACCTGATCGATGCTCCGACTGTGCAGAATTTCAAAAACACCGAAAGCGAATCTGGACTCGGATGAATTTTGCGCCGAAGCGACACAGCCGGGACAGGAGCGTTTGTAATGAAGCCTTCATGAACTGCGGCCGAGGACCCCCAGGTCAAAGGTCAAGCTACTGACTTGGCTTTTCCGCCCTCGCCACACTTCAGACGCAGAGCGCCGAGCGTGTCATGGCCCGACCGCTCCATTCAACTAACACGGGGGTAAACACACGAGGTGACCTCACCCACATATTGTTTTTCTCCGTGGTCGCTGTCCTCCACGAACGAGTTGGAGGTGTTTTTTTTACCTCCTCGTCTCCCTCATCCTTCCTCCCCCTCCTTCACTTTGCCCCTGCGCTCGTCCCTCCCCTCTCTCTCTCCCCGGAGCTGGTGGAATCCCGGCCCCGTCCACCTAAGTGTCACTGAAGAATGTTCCATCATTTAAACGGGGGGGTGGAGGGTGGGGGGAAGCTCCGCTAATATATAACCAATTACACTGGTCACATTTCCTGTGTCTCCTTTGAGCTCTCTGCGGGCTCAAAGTGCCAATCAGGCCCGGAATGCCAGAACATGGCTCTTATTTGCCAGGGGTCAGCGCACCAGTAACCTCACATTCTAAAGGACCATTGTTCCCATGGCCAGAAAAACTACTCGCACAGGCACACACACACACACACACACACACACACACACACACACACACACACACACACACAAACAGACACACACATACACACACACACACACACACACACACACACACACAAACCCTGGCCCTTGGAGGCCCCACATCAAGGGCCCGCTCTGTTTAAACAGCATCCGCCCGCACAGCCACCCGCCATGAAAGGGATTAAACAAGGTGTGTGTGTGTGTGTGTGTGTGTGTGTGTGTGTGTGTGTGTGTGTGTGTGTGTGTGTGTGTCTAAACGTGTAGGTGCACTGCAAAAAAAAAAGTCAATGTTAATAACTGATTTAATCCAGTGTTGGAATGAAACACTTACATGAAACACACACTTGTGTGTGTGTGTGTGTGTGTGTGTGTGTGTGTGTGAGCGTGCGTGGGAGACACACACGGAGCGAGTGCAGCGGCGACTGAGTGCGTCGGGCTGATTGCAGCTACTCAAACTGTCCTTGCACAAAGCGGAGGAAGCGTTCCGCCGCCCGCCGCCTTTCAGAGCCTCGACGTTCCGTCAGTTGGTTTTCCTTTGCGAGTGAAAGGACGAAAAGACAAACTGAAGACGACTCGACGTGAATGAACAGTTCATCATGAGAACACACAACACCCAGAGTCTCATTGTCTTTCTCTCACTTGTTGCCTGCACGACACGTGAATCCTGCCCAAGCTCAATCGGACCTAAATGCCACGCCCTTAACCGCGAGTGTCCGAGGTTCCGGTTCGTCCCGTAGGTGTCGTCTGGGGCCGAGGTCCGGTCTTTACGGACCTCACTCTCTGAAACATGATCAGATGCTGCAGCATTAAGATTTCACTGCAAGCGTCAGTGAGCGATTCTGGAGGAAGCTTGTTTCTCTCTTAGTTGTTGTTGATGGTTTTACTGCACTGGTGGCGTCGCTAATACGCAGCCTTGGGTACGTGAGACCGACGTGCTAACCACGACGCCAAAACCACAGAGTTGTAGCAAGTGTCGCTAGCACGTGTGTCTTGCTAGCTAGCACTTGTGTCGCTAGCACCTGTGTCTTGCTAGCACATGTGTGGCTAGCACGTGTCTTGCTAGGTAGCACGTGTGTCGCTAGCTAGCACGTGTGTCACTAGCACCTGTGTCTTGCTAGCACGTGTCGCTAGCACCTGTGTCTTGCTAGCACATGTGTCGCTAGCACCTGTGTCTTGCTAGCACGTGTGTGGCTAGCATGTGTCTTGCTAGCTAGCACCTGTGTCTTGCTAGCACGTGTGTGGCTAGCACGTGTCTTGCTAGCTAGCACAAAAATCGCTTACTGCCCCTTTAGCTAGAACTATGTGTTGCAAACGAATGTGAGGTTCTGTGTTTCTTTAAAATAGAATCACTTTTCTGTCACTGAAGTTCCACTTACTAGCGTTTCCAGAGCTTTCAGCTGCAGCTGGGCTCAGAGCGTGAGATGCAGCTGAAAGTCGACTTCCTGTCACCTGAACGCAGCAATCTGATTGGCTCGTCAGAACTAACTCACTGTCTTCTTTTCTTCCCACTGTCCTCTTTTCTTTTTTTCTCAGGTGTCTCGCTGCATGCACACACACGCGGACGCACACACACACAGTTTCACACAGGTATGCTGTCACGTTCAGAGAAACCTGACCTACCTGACGGATCGAAACTACTCCTACGCTGCCGCCGACTTTAACCCCTCGCTGTTCGGCGTGGGAAACAATGCTTCGGCACTGGCGGCTAATTCCTGCTCAAACACCTGAGAGCGATGGGCGGACGGATAATGGACGGACAGGCAGATAAACGTTGACACGACCTCGAAGCGAGAGGGAGAGTAGAGAGTTAGAGGTTCCATATTAGTAAGGAAAGGTGAGTTGCGAGGAAAGAGGGTTGTCAATATGCTTTCTCTCTCTCATTTGTTCCCCTCCTCCCTTTCTTGCCTAGAAAAGATATCTGAGGTCAAAGGGCAGACGGTCCTTTTCAGAGAGACATGATTGCAGCCTTGTTGCGAAAGGCCCCTTTCATTTAGAAAATATGTGACTTTCTTTCAGAGCAGGAAGCTGAAGCGCTCGCTCTCTTCCATCGCCGCTTTTCTCCGCAGCAACACAAAAAAAGAGAAGAAAAAAAAAAAACCCCGGGCGGAGCCGAGACCTTGTGCCTCAGAGAAAAAGGCCTTTCAAGACTCTCGTGTTCTCAAGGTCCTGACGCCGATGTCTGAAAGCCAGCGGGGGTTTTATTATTTTCTTTACAGACATTTTCTATTTCCCCACTTTTCGTAACACGGTGACGTCGCTCTTCACTCTGTGGTGAATTTATGAAAAACGCCAATGTGAGGAGAGTAGGGATAAACCGTACGCAGGTTTCATTTGCTTGTATAGTTTCACACCAGAATATCGAGCCGTACTTTGTCCTCGTCCACGCTTCTGCTGTCTCGGAAGGTCACGGAGCTTCAGGGTCGATACCTGCGTCTGACCGTGTGACCACGTGACCGCCGCAGGGTGATGATGTCACACGGCTTGTGAAAGTGTCATCTCTTTGATGTCGGCAATTGCGACGGGGTCGGACTTTCGGCTGTCGCCTCAAAACCGCCGGCCGGCCGGCCGCGGGTTGCTTAGTAACCCCATTGAAAAAAACAAACAGTTGATGTCTCGCTTCCTTATCAGCGACGCGATGCCGCGCGGCGCGTGACAACCGCTCGTGTTGCGCGTCACGTGATCAGATCCATTAAGGGGCAGAAACGTTACTTTAAAGGTTGCGGGGGTCACATCGGGTTCTGCAAAAAAATGTTGCTCAGCACTTAAACACACACCTCGTCCACGTCAGGCAGGACTTTAAAAGGGCCGTGCGTGGGCTTGTTCACACAGAGCCTGACCTCAGAGCTGTGTGATGTAGGCCACGCTGATAAGAGGGGGGATGGGGGGGGGCTGCTTTATCACCTGCGTCGTGTCCTTTGATACAGTTTTGTTCAACTGGCGGCAGATGAAAGTCGCCGCCGGACTCCGACTACTGTGGTTCAGCGGCCGCTTGCCGGTGGACTTCAGCCAGCAGCGGACGCCCCTGCCTCGTCACAGACTCGGAACTGGCCTTGCGGCGGTTGGGTAATGATGACTGTGCGTGCTCCCTCTGGAAACACGTTGTTCACTTTTAGTCCCAGAAACTTTGTGGCACACGGTGTCAGATTCCCATATTAGGGATTTCCCTCGTTTCCAGCTCCGTTTCAAAAACCCAGGTCGGATTCGTCCACTGCCGGGTGAAGCGCCGGAGCGTCGATTGTTCGGTCGGGATTGGGGTCAGAAACAGGATATCCTGTTTGGTGGATTATTTGCGCGTCGGGAACCCCCCTCCGATAGAAACTCAAAACCCTTTTTTCCAGGAAGTTGAGTGACGGATTTCACATCACAGCTCAGGTGTCGCCCCCTTTCCACCTTCAACGTACCTGTGAGGCATCGCTTTCAATGACAAAGTTTAAAGTTATAGGGAAGAAGAACAATCGCGATGATCCGCCGTGAACCTCGGCGTCATTGTTCGCTTTGTCTGCGAGTAATGTGATGTCAAATACTTGATTGTTACAGGTGAATCCCAGAAATGACGACTTCAATCGTTTTTAAATGTTCTACGCTGCAAAAATACACAAATATTATATCTTTACATATTATATACACATTTAGCAAATATGAGCAAGTGGTGGGTGAATGACATATAAATGTTCGCATGGCTCCCACACACAACTAACTGATTCATTACAATGACAGAACCTTGTCTCTCTGCCTCCTGATGAACTTACACGATTCTGTCCGAGTTACTTTGAATAAATGATCATGAAATATCAGACCTGTATAAGAAAGATCAGCAGGAGGATTTTTACTTGTAAAAATATGTGCGATTTCTACCTTTATTTAAGCATAAAGTTTGCCAAATTGACACATCGTCATCATCGTTCATAACCTGATTATTTATACATCCGTCTCTTTATGTTGCAACATCATCAGTCGCCGGTCTTCGTGGCCGCCTGATGAACCTAACTCTGATATTCTCTCTCTTCCAGCTCACGTTTTGGTCTCCACCAGCTCCTAACTGACAGCGAGGATGGAGCAAGAAACATATCTCCAGGTAAACCGGGAGCAATGTAGCGCTACATTGTTTTTGTTTTTTGTGTTATCTTACAATGTCGCCTGCATCTGTCTACTTGTCAGGGTTAAATTGACAGATTTGAAATATAACAAAGGAAAATTGAAGAGGTGCAGAAAAGTTTTATAGAAATGACGCCGACGCGGGAGCAGATGAGGTCGACACACGGAAAAACACCTGATGTTCGCTCGCTCGTCGCCGCCGCTAAATTATACCCCTCCGTGAAAACAATGCAACGAGAGGGAACCACGACGAGAAGGTTTTCGCAGATAGATTTAAAATAGGAATTGCTGAAAGTCACTGTAAAGCTCAGAGAAGCTGCAGATTCTTTGTGTTTTTCTCTCCGTAGTCCCTGAAAGTAAAAAGAAATGAGTAGACCGACTGACAGATGCATGAATATGTGCCAGACTGACAAGTGTTGGAGGCAGAAATCTGGGACTGCGACACGTCCTCAAACACAGAAGCACCTGAAGGGACCAGCACGTGTCGGTGCAGGCTGGCGGGCGGCGGCGGCGGCGCTGAAGAAGGTCGACGCTCGCTCGTAGATCTTCTGTCCCTGGTTGTAGAAGCAGCCCGGCGCCGCTCACCCAAGACACATCACCGGCGTCCTCCTCGTCGTCCTCGTCCTCGCCGACACGACGCGGTGATTCACTTGCATGTGCGACTGTTCCTGAAGGAAAGAAAAAACAAGGCTCGGCGATGGTTTGGTTGAAAACACCAGCTGTCAAGTGGAACACATGCAGGTTTAGTGCACGTGTGTGTGCGTGTGTGTTACCAGGACGCCGTCGCCGTCGCCGTCGGCCAGTCCACAGCAGATTAAATAGTAGCTGGTGGTCGAGACGGGAGGAACCACATGACTCACGTACAGCTGAGGTCACGTGGGTCAAACAGGCCTTTGATGAAGCTCACTATACACATATATATAGATACATATATATATATATGTGTATATATATTCATATTTATATAACTACAGCAAGCGATGAGAGGATTTGTCTCTTTTGTCACAGAGGGAAATACAGTTCCTGCTCACCTGAAGCATCTGTACGATTGCACTGTGATTTTTGCACATGGTGAGATCCTGATCTGCTCTGTCACAGATCCGCAGTGTGAACGTCTCACAAGGAGGAAACACAAGGAGGGAAAGTGAATCACGACAACGTGGTGAAGCGCGTGTGTCACTTTGTGTTGAACTCTGGATACGGCAGTTAGCTCACGGAACCAGCTCCCGCTGTGTGGTCAACGCTGCTGATGTGTGTGATGGACAACGCCGACGTGCCCGTTCCTCCGTCGCTCCCTCCTCCTTCGCCGTGTGCGGCTTGAATTACAAAGCTCTCACTCCGATGTGACTCACGTCCCGAGAATGCACTTCTTGCTTTTTCTCTCCTTGTTTTTTTCTTTCCCTCCTCTTCTTCTTTTATTCCTCTCCTCCCGTCCGCGTTAATGCCTCTCAATCACACTCTGCCTTCCCTCTCTCCTTTCTTCTCCGTCTCCCAAGGCCGCGTCTTCATCGCTCTCCGGCGCCGCTCTTTGTGTTTTCTTTCTTTCAGGTGATGGAATAAAAAGCCCCATTTCTTTAATTATATTTTTCTTATTCCAGTGGGTATCACACCTCTACTGTAGCTGTGTGTGTGTGTGTGTGTGTGTGTGTGTCTCACAGCAGCTCATCTTCCTTCTTCCTATTGCAAGACTTCTTCCACCCTGGGACCCACCAGTCCAGGAGGGGACGGTGTTGAGGGACGTCAGGGGGGAAAGAGGCGAAGAGAGAAAATGGGAGCGTGGAGGGAAATGGGCCGACGTGAAACAAGCGGCTGGAGAGGAACAATTAGTCATTGATTTCAGAGACAGCATATAATAACCCCCCCCCCCCCCCAGGTAAACCTGGTGAATACAAACACGAATTAGCCGCCCACGCGTCGCTCGGTGAATAAGGCTGAAAGAATGCACGGCGGCCCACTCGGCGAACGCCACGGAGCCGCTCTCTCGCTCCCCCTCCTCCGCCGACACGTCTCATAATGGATTTCACCTCCACCGCTCCAACACGGGGCTTCTGCATAAAGAGGGAGAAAAAACAGCCCACAACATGTTCATTTGAAAGTAAAATTGAATCATTGTTTCAAACGCGTCCACGTCTGAGCGAGTGACTGTCAGTCTTTCTGGGTCTCTTCTTCTTTTTCTCCTCCGCGTCATTGTCAAGTGGCTGCACAATAAACGAGGGCGTGACAACCTGGTGAAAAGCCTCTGTCGGGCGGGGGGGGGGGGGTCCTGATGAAAAGCGTCCTCTTTAATGGAAGACACGCCGATGTGCTTAATGGTGGCGGATACATAAAAGATGCGTTGGCAGCAAAGGAGGCCGCTAATGTTCCGCCGCCATAGAGCAGGAGGACGAACAAACAAACAAAAGTTTGCGTGGGAGCGACGTGCATCGGCTGCGACGCACGCGTTTAAAAAAAAGAACGCAAGGGACGAGGCCCGAGGTTGAGAGGGTCGACACACGCTGATGTGAGTGAGTGTATTATGATAATATTAATAATGTGTAATATTCTGTATGAGCAGACAGAGGCGAGGATCAGGACCCTGCTGCTTCCTGTCGCCGATGACAAGTCCCCGCGCTGCACGAAAGGAAGAATGGCAGGTTTGTCTCATCCACCTGAGTGTCCCCGCCGTTACCGCAGCAACAGGCGGAAAAATCCAAGGGCTCTCGGTGGCGCAGCGGTCGCCCGCTCTTTATTTCTTCATCGAACATATATCAAGCATTTTCTCTCTTCCTCTTCCTCTTCCTCTCTCTCTTTTCTACACAGTCACTCGTAAAGTCATTGTATGAGTCTGACAATCAGCAAACAGATCGTTCTTGGGGGGTTGGCGGCGTGAGACGGAACAAAAGACGAGAAATTCAAAAGCAAGAATTTCCCAAAATCACATGGGCGGGGTTTTTTTTAGTTTTTTTTTTACAGCGTGCCAGAAACATCAAAAAGTCTGACAGAGGTTGAATAAACCAGGGCTTTTTGTACGTGTGTCGTGTGGTGTGTGTGTGTGTGTGTGTGTGTGTGTGTGTGTGTGTGTGTGTGTGTGTGTGTGTGTGTGTGTGTGTGTGTGTGTGTAGAGAAGAGAGAGAGTCTGGGCTGCAGAGCCAGGGAGGGACGGAGACGTGATCTCTGCGGCGGGTGAGTCCCAACATTTACTTCTCACTACGCAAAACTGAAAGGTCACTCTCGCCCCTTTGGTCAATCTCTCTCTCTCTCTCTCTCTCTCTCTCTCTCTCTCTCACACACACACACACACACACGGCTATATGTGATAGAGGGAAACCACAGTGAGTCAGGGAAAAGCCACAATCAGAAGCCAAAGCCTTTAGTTAGGGGAAACACGGTGACATCAGACGTGACCTTAAACATGCAGATGAGCACACACACACACACACACACACACACACACACACACAGCCGTATTATTATTATTGTACATGCAAATGCAAAAAAAACCAAGAAAACCCCACTTTGATTTCCTGCATATTACCCTTTCCCTTTTTATTTCTTTCTTTCTTCAAATAAATGCAATCTATAGTCAGAGCGAGCGACCAACTGGAAATGTTTCACCTCACAAAACTCTTTATTTGACGACACAGAGAGAGAAAATTCCTCCAGAGTGAAACAGCTGCTCGGAGACGTTTCACTCGTTCTGCTCCTCGCCGCATGAAAACTATGAACTCACTTTCCATTTCTCTCAAAACTCTCCGGCTCGACTTTTCTCAAGTACATCAGCATCCTCCTGCATTAGTCACCTCTTCGCCCTCTCCATCCCTCCCTCCTCTCCCTCCTCCCTCCCTCCCTCCCTCCGCCGCCGCCGCCGTCTGCCTCCCGTTAGCGCTGCCACTGTTTGTGTCCTTTTGACTGTCATCTCGTCTGGGGCCTCGATTCACTTCTCCCTCCTCCGCATTCTCCGCCTTAATGCGTCTGAGTCAGGGTCTTAAAGCGCAGGTTTGACAGTGCTAAGTGTTTTCAGGAGGCCTTATTGTGTGTGTGTGTGTGTGTGTGTGTGTGTGCGAGTGTGTGTGTGAGTGTGTGCGCGCGCGCGCGCGTGCGTGTGTGTTTTGCATTTTGCAGTAGCGTGTGTGTGCACGTACAGTATCCGCTAATGCCAATAGGTTGCCATTATCTTGCGAGCGCTCACTTAGAATTAAATGTCAGAGCGATTACCTGCGTCAGTGACTCACCTCTCAGCCAGGTGCTCTCTGTCTGCACCCACATGCAACCTGCACACCAGGAATCCACAGTATGCACACACACACACACACACACACAATTACACTTACACTCCTGACACATGGCAAAAGAATGGGACATACCCTGTGGCCAAACCGCTCGCCCACAGATATACCTGACATACCGCAAATGAATTGGAGAGATCATCATCACTCCGTACCGAACAGCAGCCTCAAGTTCAGACTCATTCCCTCCACCGCTGTCGCCTCCGTCTTTTTTAACCCTTTCTGCTCGGCCCCACTCTCTACAACTTTCCTTTTCGTGCCAAAAATGATAAATAATAGTAAAAGTAGTAAAGTGCGAACCAGACACATTCAGGCGTTCGAACCTCTTCCGCCCGTCGCGTCGTGGCGTCACCCGTCGGTTTGTGCGCTTCCGTTTTGAAGCCTCGAGTTTCGCATGTTGGCTTTTCTGCGACCGGACTCAGAATTGGGGGTGTGGTCTCACTGAGAGCTCGTCCACTTGCGCGCAGCCATGCACCTATTGGACGGTACCCGCTGTCAATCACCCTGTACCCATGATACGGTGCTTAATTGCTGCCTTCACGTGCGAGTCGGAAGATCTGACTTCCCACATGTGAAGTCGGAATCACGAGAATGTCACGTTCAAGTGCCTTGGCGAATGTAATGTACAGACCATAGTCCATTTGTTATGGGTAGAACGATAAATAGCATTGGTTTTATAACAAGTTTAATGTACATAGATTACAGATTGAAATCAATTCATTTTTCATCGACTCATTGATTGAGCTCAATCAATTTGCAAGTCTGCAACTCGTATTTACCATAATCCGACACCACATGGAGGCAGAATCCTAAATGGACCATAATGTACCAAATGAACATCATTTATTGAAGAAGACTTGAATCTAGAGATTGAACCATAAACTCCTCAGTAAGATGTTTTACTGACGAAACAAATCAAGTGAGAAGTCAGTCACGTTCTCGCAGAAACAACCGGTGGAGTCGCCCTCTGCTGGTCGGTGCAGAGAAGACAGGTGGGCGCTCCCCGGTGCTCACCTCTGTCTCGCTGCTGGAGGAGGAAGTGTTGGTGCAGAAGTCCTGGTAATTGACGATCTCCTGTTGATGTACAGTAACTCCGCTCCTCGGCTCAGCCGCCCACGCAGTCACAAGGCCGCTCTGTATCCTTGAGCTCACCCACCCAGTGTTCTCTGGCAATCGAAAAGAAAAATGTTCACAGTTTCTCTGAGCTTTCGTTTCCCCTCTCCTGAGTTTGTCGTCAACCCCTACGACATTAACACGGGCCTGATTCGCACGAGTCTACAATCTGCGCACTAATATTTGTATATTAATGGCTGTTTTCTGGTGCTCAGTGGCGTCCGTGCGGTGCGGACGTGTGGAAGCTGAGAGACGTGAAGTGATATCTTGGGCGTTTTCTCGGTAATGAGGTAGAAATATGCCTCCATTATTACAAAACACATCATTGACTTCAGATCTCTCTCCGTGGGGCAACATGTGCCTCTCTCTCTCTCTCTGATCTCACCAGCATTCTCCAGCTGCTTTCTGCAGCCACACACATTTCTATGATTAATTATGGGTTTGCGTACGGTGCAGGTTTCCTCCTCCCAAAGCCGCAAACCGGAGACATCAAGGTGTTGTAACATAAACATGGAGGCAGGTAATTTCACTTTGGTTCACCCTCATTACGTCTCACGCTTAAAATGCTCTCATTGCTTCAACGGTCGTATTAGCGCTTGTCTTCATTTATGGTCAAATTAACTGTGGGCCTCAGTTCACCTCGTGGCATCTAAACTATTTTAATTATGATGGATTTGAAGACGTAAAGGCAGCAAAGCTTTGGGATGACGTTGGAAGGTTCTGCTGCGTAATGTGATAATCTGTCTTTCCTCAGATCAGATTCGGTTGCCAGACCTGGTACTCGCCTACACCGCTCTGCCAATGTGCCCCGGCCATTCATACATCCAGAACAAACCGAGCCCGTCCACTGGGCTCCGCTACTGACAAACGGCTTGATACTCCCTCACTGCGAGGGGCGGGCGGCCATCGCTCAACTGCATCCCGTCTGTTCTCCGTCCTGGCACCACAATGGTCAGCAGAAGCAGCAGAAACCCTACAAACTTTCTAACGAATTCTGGGAGCTCATTTTAAATTCGCCCTGCCAGACGCACGGTCTGGATCTCCTCCAGTGGGAAGTGGAACCAGATTATCTGACAATGGGCGGGGAGAAGCGACTTTTGTAAACAACCAAGATGGCCGCCGCTGATGAACGAGCATTTGAGCAAAAGTACCAGACATTTTCACATTTCTCCCACACTGGTTCATGGTGGAATTATCATCACATCTGGTGGACACGTTCACGTCGCTCAACAGACGTCACATGATCGGTTGCTCTCATGGTTGAAGGTCTATACAATTGCGTGCGGAGGCATTTTGCTCTGCGTCCGTTGGTAACGCCTCTTGGAAATGGAGAGGTCCCAGACCAATACACATTTGAGTATTAGTCTGGCTACACCAGGCTATCACCTTAGTCCTTGAATCATTAAAGCAGGAACATGAATAATTCTACAATGGGGCACTTTGAGCCGTTTTGCTTATTTGATAAATGTTCATGTACTCGCATGACTCTTGCACTTTTTGTGTAATATCTTCATGGTGGAATTCACTGATTGTAAGTCGCTTTACTAAATGAATGTAATGTACTAGAAGAGCACAAAACAAATACAGTTCAATACAATTGATATTGGAGGGTCTCTGATAGTGACTAGTACATTTTAGTAACAGACAAACTCCACAGCTCTTTTGTTATTCGTCCATCTCCGTTAAAGAAACCTTCAGGACGTAGATGTCCGGAGGCTCATCCGCCACGTTCATCGACCGTTGGAGGATCTCAGCGTGCCGACCCATTCGGAGGAGCAAATAAAATCCATCACGAGGGGAAATCTGCCGTTAAACACCGACTGTACGCGCGTCTGTGCTGCCGCCGCTCGCTCATGATGTGTTTCATCAGTAAGTGTGAGTGAAGCGGACTCTTCGTAACGTTTGGGAGCCACAGGAAATGATGCGAGGCCTGACGCAAATGGACGGGAATCAAGCTGAGGCTTTAGAACACTGCTCCCCAACTTATTTTTCTAAACATTGCGCGCACACAAAAGAAAGGCAGGTATTTTGTAAAAAGATGACGTGAAAGGATCCGTCCCCCGCCCACGCCTCGCTCCTACACTCCACCACAGTGCGAGTCGTCGCCCATACCAAAGAAATTTCATATTCATTAAAAAAAAAAAAACACGCAACAGGTTTCCGGCTTTAATATTTATCGTGATTGTTGGTTTCTGAGCCGCTCTCGTTTGTCGCTCTTGAAAAAAAAAACTATTATGTATTTTTTTCAATTATGAATGTATGAAAAGTGCTCATTGTCGGATGGTTTGTGGACTTTCTGCGGTGTTTATTCCGTTGCTCCTCACTCAAGGGCAGCAGCACTTGAGCGGCGCGGCGAATAAGACAAAAGATTCACAAATACATGCGACTGGAGGCTCTGTCAAGAAGCTACTGCACACTCCTACACAGTGCCGCCCACACACACACACACACAAACACACACACAATCATGTGCATGCACACATTCAGATGGTGGCGCACAAAGACAAACAGCGAGATGCACACACACAAACACACACACACACACACACAAACACGTGTGTGTGTGTGTGTGTGTGTGTGTGTGTGTGGATGAACACAATAGCCCAGAGGCTTCTTTTGAAAAGATCGGCGATCTCTCCTCCTTCTCTTCAGCGGAGCCATATGGGGAACGGGAGGAGGAGAAGTGCAGCAGAGGTGCAGGTCATCTTCATATTTATTCATCAAGGCTCGTCCGCGTCCCTGCAGACGGATGAGAACATCAGATGCCGGGCAGGAATCTAGCTGCTATTCTCAGCTCCGCGGGCCCCGAGGTGCCGAGGTCCCACAAGGCCCCCCCCCCACCCACCACACACACACACACACACACACACACACACACACACACACCATCAGACCGGAAAAAAGCCAGATCTGAAAGGAAAGTGGGGACGGTTGGGGATTCGTAGAACGAGTTTGAGTCGATCGCGATCGTGAATATCACAAAGCAGGAACATTTAGCAATGTAGGTTTTTGCTTTTTTTTAATCTTGTTATATCCCGGGAGGGTGTGGATGAGCGATCCCACTTCGGATCTGCCTCTGCTTCACACCCTCCATGAATCCCAAGTCATAAACACTTTATCTTATCGGTAGGATTTTTTTTCTCTCTTATGTATGAACCCTGAAAATATGTGGCATTTATTTTACAACTACCCGTGTATGTATTTTGTGAGTGTGTGTGTGTGTGTGTGTGTGTGTGTGTGTGTGTGGGACTGAGTGGACGGACGGACGGACGGACAACATCCACGTTGGTCGTGACTGCTCAGGCATCTGTAGGAGGATCTGACTCGCACTCGCTGCTCCCTTACATAACACAGTGGAGCACACTGAGCACTGATTATAAGGCCACGGGTCAACTCTCTCAACACCCCTGCAATGGTGTGTGTGTGTGTGTGTGTGTGTGTGTGTGTGGTTGGCTCTGATTTAAGGTTAGGTGTGGGTGTAGCCAGTTCATAAGCAAACAGCTATCATGCGGATGTTCCGACTCTCAAAACAACTGAAATTAAAATGATGTGTGTTTTCCACATTCTCCACCACCAGTTTTCAGATTCTTCATGATTGCCCCCCCCCCCCCCCCCCTACTACACTTTTCGAGTTCATCCTGCCCAGAGACAGTGATTACATGTAAATGTAATCTCTCCGTCACCTGTGCCTATGGAGGTGTTTTCATCTTCAGTTAAAAAGAAACTTTGCGATGAGATTATTTGCAACTTGCGACTCGGAGGTTATAATGGAACGCATCCAAAGTTGCACATTCTATATTCCTCACTCTGTGCCTGAAGGATTTTACAACCTGCCTTGTTATCGTCACCAAAAAGGCCAAGTTCAGGAAAACACCTTTAACATTTACGTGCGTTTCCTTCCGGGCCGTTCGCTTCTTCTCTGAGCGTCGGCTCCTCGATCGGCAGCAAAATGAAGAGTGTTCCAATGTGAACGACGAAGAAAAAGACGTCAGTCGGGAGGAGAAAGTGACGGACTGGTGGAACATTAACAGGTTCGCTTTGTCAAATTCCTGATCCTCATCTCACCTTCTCTCACTCTCTCTCTGTGTGTGTGTGTGTGTCTGTCGTTCACACTCTCGTTTCACAGCGAGTGTGTCCAGATGGAGAGAGTGTGCCGTGCTCTCGGACTGGCCGTCTGTCTGATCGTCCCTCGCCACACCTCCGTGTTTCACCCCACTGCAGGAGACGGAGGCAGGAGGCGGAGCGCGTTTGCTTCGCACTCCACCTCCTGCCTCCTGGCTCCGCCTCCTGCCTCCTGCCTCCGCCTCCTGGCTCCGTCTCCTGCCTCCGCCTCCTGCCTCCGCCTCCTGCCTCCGCCTCCTGCCTCCTGCCTCCTGCCTCCTGCCTCCTGCCTCCTTCTCCTGCCTCCTGCCTCCTGCCTCCTTCTCCTGCCTCCTTCTCCTGCCTCCTGCCTCCGCCTCCTGCCTCCGCCTCCTGCCTCCTGCCTCCTGCCTCCTGCCTCCTGCCTCCGTCTCCTGCCTCCGCCTCCTGCCTCCGCCTCCTGCCTCCGCCTCCTGCCTCCTGCCTCCTGCCTCCTGCCTCCTGCCTCCTTCTCCTGCCTCCTGCCTCCTTCTCCTGCCTCCTTCTCCTGCCTCCTTCTCCTGCCTCCTGCCTCCTGCCTCCTGCCTCCTGCCTCCTGCCTCCTGCCTCCTTCTCCTGCCTCCTGCCTCCTTCTCCTGCCTCCTTCTCCTGCCTCCTTCTCCTGCCTCCTGCCTCCTGCCTCCTGCCTCCTGCCTCCTTCTCCTGCCTCCTTCTCCTGCCTCCTGCCTCCTGCCTCCTGCCTCCGTCTCCTGCCTCCGCCTCCTGCCTCCGCCTCCTGCCTCCTGCCTCCTGCCTCCTGCCTCCTGCCTCCTTCTCCTGCCTCCTGCCTCCTTCTCCTGCCTCCTTCTCCTGCCTCCTGCCTCCGCCTCCTGCCTCCTGCCTCCGCCTCCTGCCTCCTGGCTCCGTCTCCTGCCTCCTTCTCCTGCCTCCGTCTCCTGCCTCCTTCTCCTGCCTCCGTCTCCTGGCTCCGCCTCCTGCCTCCTTCTCCTGCCTCCGCCTCCTGCCTCCGCCTCCTGCCTCCGCCTCCTGTGGTCCTTCTCTGAGGTTTGAAATAGCGACACCGCGAGTCTAAATGCACGTACGCGTCGTCTTCCATGGGGATGTTACTAGTCCCTGCGATGCTGAACGTCTATTAGTGACTCATCGCGTGCATTTCCAGTTTTGAGGACGACGGCTGCTGCGATGTGCAAACAATGCCACGCGAGTACCCGGGTCTGGCCGCAGGATCATTTGAGCTCATTTGCGATATTCGCCCGAAATAAATTCCACTGTCTCCGACAAACCTCCTCTGAGAAACAGCTCACTTCCGGCCAAGACCCGCTCCTTCTCCGTCACCCGGTCACGATACCAGGGCTGCAACTCTCGGTCCATCCGTTTCTAGATTCATCCATTACTTGTTTCGGTTCATAAAATGGTGAAAAATGTCGATTGTTTTCCCCCAAACCACCGAGATGATGTTCACTGTCGCAGCGGAGCGAAGAAACCAGAGAATATTCACGTGGAAGGAGCCGAAATCAGAGAACTTTGACTTTATTTTTCATGAAAAACTACTTGAACCAATGAATCGATTAGCAAAATAGTTGGCGATGCAATTTAGTAGTTGATGACTGATCGATGAACTGTCGCAGCTCCAAGAGATTGGAACAGCGACTGGTGTCAAAGAGAGACGATGAGTTAATCGTCCTGATGTGACCTGACGGAGGGTGACGGCCCATTGTGAGTGTCCCTTGTCTCAGCTGGTTGTTCCCAGTGAAGGAAACGCCCCTTGTGACGGTGCGTCTCCAGAAACACGTCGACCCGCCGGAGTCCCGGGTGTTTCCGCGCATCAGGGTCCTTATGTGAACTGCACCTGTGTGCGGGACGTCAGGCAGCGGACCAGGTCAGGGAACACCGGACGCATAATTCTTCCAACCAAGCCGCTGAAGACGTTGGACGTGCGTGGCGGCTGCGCTCGACGTGGCTTCGTGGCCACGAGGCTTCTGCCTCG
This sequence comes from Scophthalmus maximus, assembly GCF_022379125.1. Taxonomy (NCBI): domain Eukaryota; kingdom Metazoa; phylum Chordata; class Actinopteri; order Pleuronectiformes; family Scophthalmidae; genus Scophthalmus; species Scophthalmus maximus. The sequence goes on from NC_061528.1 coordinate 1,969,883, forward strand.
GCGATGAAGAGGCGACCGAGAGAGAGGGAGAGGGAGACTCGCTCCCATGAAGGCGTTCGATTACAGTGGGCTGCGATTGTGTGTCGGAGGGGAGGGTAGATCCAGACGTATCCAGGGA
>NC_061528.1:1980000-1987500 GCF_022379125.1 Scophthalmus maximus
TCTCAAATGTATTCTGCGTAGCCACTGTGTAATGTATAAATGTGTCTTTTTACGTGTGATATCAGAGGATTTTCGCTATTTTTCTGTTTGTGGTTAAGTTGATTTAACTTGTGCAACAAAATTCTGGATGTCGTGCTTCAAAAATGAATCAGCGCAAAGCTCATTTAAAGAGCACGTTTTGGTTTTTTTGCAGCACATACACCGATTTCTTTTTTTCTCCCTTTTCTATTTTCCCACCAGATGAGCTCCGGTCCACACAAGGCCGTTGGCCACTCACGTAGCCGCGTTCTCCGTCGGCGTCCTTCGTCCTCCATTTGTTCGTCTTTCACGCTCTCCATCGCTCAGCCTCGCTCCGATTATGAATATGCTGCGTATGTGTGCAGGTGTCATCTTCTTCTGAGGGGAAATACATCGAGGAGAGGCTGCATTTCATTATCAAAATCAAAAGGCACAATAACTGAGTATTGTTAATTGACATATAGAGAGTGTGTGTGTGTGAGATAGATAGATAATAGATAGATAAAGAATAGATCATTTAAAACCGTCACGCAGAAATATATGAAGCACATAGTGTGTGTGTGTGTGTGTGTGCGTGTGTGTGTGTGTGTGTGTGTTGGTGTGTGTGAACGAGTGAGATTAAGCAAAGAAAGTTAGAGAAATGAAAGGTAGACTCATAAAGAGACGTTTCAAAGAATTGTGTGGCGGTGAATGACTGGCAAGGAAGCAACACACACACACACACACACACACACACACACACACACATGCCATGCGGCGTGGGGGGAGGAGAGAGGTTGGAGTGAAGACTGCCCTCATGGATCACTCTCACTTGCATAAAGAGGGACGACTTGAGAGGGAGAGCGAGCTGCAGCAACCAGGGGGACAATTATTGTTTTTTCTTTATGATTATGATTTTATTTTTAAGTGGAGAAGTTTGAAGAGAGAGGAGCGGCAGAGTGAGAGGGGAGCGTTCGTAGAGCTGCAGGAGGAGGAGGAGGGAGAGGAGGAGGAGGAGGGAGGAGAGAGAGGAAGGGGAAGGGGGAGAAAGAGAAGAAGAAGAAGAGAGAGAGAGGCAGCGAGACAGTCAGATGGACGAGATGCAGCAGCGAAGACGAGGAGGAGGAGAAACAAAGCGTGTTGACTGAGGAAGTGAGAGTGCCATGCGAGGGCCATGTGCTCAGGTAGGTTCACCACAACTCTCCACAACGTTCTGCTGCCGAAAAGTCTCTTTTCTACACACACACACACACGCACGCACACACACGCACACACACACACACACCGTCCGTCACCGATCACACGAGGTCGGACCGACGGTATCCTGCTGTTGCTCACAGGCTTTTACTGAACTGTTGCAGTGTGTGTGTGTGTGTGTGTGTGTGTGTGTGTGTGTTTTAAATCTCGTGCAGTGCTGTTTTTTTTTTATCCCTGATGATGCTTTTGTTGTCAGTGGACCTTTTTTTTGGCTTTTCCTTTTATATAATGTGCCACGATTTGATTTTGACAAATGTGGAAATGTTTTCCAAATCAGATCAATGCAACATCAGATCTTTTTCTGTGTCTTAGTGTGTGAGCGTGTGTGTGTGTGTGTGTGTGTGTTGAGATGGTTTAGTACACTGGTAGGATATTGGCAGGACCTAGATCTCTTTGTTCCCTCTCTCTCATTTTCTTTCTCCTTTTTTCTCTCTGGGGTTGCACACACACACACACACATAACACACACATAACACACACACACACACACACACACACACACACATAACACACACACACACATAACACACACACACACACACACACACACATAACACACACATAACACACACACACACACACACACACACACACACATAACACACACACACACATAACACACACACACACACACACAACACACACATAACACACACACACGCTCACGCACACACACCAACTCTTGCAGAAAACCAGTTGAAACTTCCCACCTGCAGGAAAGAAATGTCTGGAATGTGATTATCACGTATTTGTGTTTATTTTATCACTGCGGGTCGCTCGCAAAGCAAAGAGGAAACCAGATCGTGCGCATGCCCCTGCACTTAGTGTGAAACTGTGTGCGTGTGCGTGCGTGTGCGTGTGTGTTGTGCTCAGCGGTGGTGGTGCTGGTGGGTGGAGAGGGGATAGGGTGGGAGGGTAAAGAGTGCGAGCTATTTGGCAGTGCACGTGAGTGTGTGGGTGGTTGTGTGGGTGTCAGGGTGAGTGGGTGCAGAGCTCTCTTTGAGTGAGAGCACATGTGACTTGAAGTGTGTGTGTGTGTGTGTGTGTGTGTGTGGGTGTTGAGTGAGTGTGTGTGTGTGTGTGTGTATCAAAAGGTGAAAAGTATATGTGTGCAAAGGTGATGCGATTGTGTGTTTCCGAGGCCGACCGACCGAGCACCTTGGCATCAAAAGGAGGTGGAGGGGGAAGAAGAAGAAGAAGGAGAAAGAAAAAAATCCACACTCCCCCTCGCGAACCTCTCTGTCTTTCTTTCTGTTGTATGCTCATTTACACGCATGTACACGCACACACACACACACACACACACACACACACACACACACACAGTTCAGGCGCCTGTCAAACCCAATGCATTCCTGAGCGCTCGAACACACAGAGTCTGAATGGTGGAATGAATGCGGGGAAATTCAGCTGAAACGCGAGGACAAAAGCCAGGGGGACATTTAAGAGGGTTTAACTCGGCAGAACCCTGGGAATCAGGGAGGAAACACACACACACACACACTAACACACACTTACATTAACGCGCGCGCACTAAAATGTGAATAACCAAGCTCTAAAATGTGTATACATCCCGACACACACACACACACACACACACATGTGCATACAGCTGTGGCTCTAACAGGCTGTTAGAGCCTGGAACAGAGGGGAATTCCCAGGGAGGAGACAGTGAAAACACACACACATACACACACACTTACACCTCTGCCTTCACACACACACACACACACACTCTGTCTGGAAGCCGACGTACCAGCAGAGAAACACACTGGTGGAGGTTATGCAGCCTTAACTACTGCTGTGGCGACACCAGCGACGTCCATGGTAAACCAGGGACTCACACGGGGCACCACCCCCAGTAGCTGGGGTCGAGTTCTGCAAGTGACCAATTCTCAAAGAACGACCAAAAAACGCCGCTCAAGATTCGAGATTTGACCAGTTTCCAACTGGTCAAATCTTGAAAGCGGATTACTGTTGTAATGTTCTGAAGCGCATCTCTATAAATACGTGAGCGGTGACACGTCCCCATGTTTTTTGGAGCCTCCAGAGAAACTGTTGTACAAAACCTTTTTTTTTTCTTCTTTTTTCTTTCCTGCCGCCGTCATGAAATGACACATAAATCAAACGCTTTGACGCAGAGACGAACGTCGGCGTCGCTGCACTTCAAAGGCGCCTCGGTATCTCCCGGTCTGCGATTTCATCAGGTGTTTGTCGTCGGCTGCGTTTGGGGAAGAGTTCAGTGGACGTAGGGGGTCAAACCTCCGATGTCCTGCTGCTGCTGCAATGCTCACTGTGTGTGTTGGTGTGTGTGTGTGTGTGTGTGTGTGTGTGTGTGTGTGTGTGTGTGTGTGTGTGTGTGTGTGTGTGTGTGTGTGTGTTGGTGTGTGTTTGTGTGTGTGTGTTGGTGTGTGTGTGTGAGTGTGTGTGTGTGTGTGTGTGTGTGTGTGTGTTGGTGTGTGTGTGTTGGTGTGTGTGAGTGTGTGTGTTGGTGTGTGTGTGTGTGTGTGTGTGCCGGGGAGGTGTTGACCTGGAATCGATATTGCTCACTCCCAGTCAGATCAATACAGGATTGGGGAAAATAAAAAACAGCCCCTCTGCTGAGAAACACGAAGGGGAAAGTCACTTCAGTCTTTGACTGATTGTCAACGACAAAACAGGAAAAGTTATGACTTAATTATCCAGTTAATTCTCTAAAAATACAAAGATATCTTCTTCTCTTTACCTACAATTTGTCTCACTTTTATTTTATCTCAAAAATTCCTCAATGATAAATTGAATGAACCAGGAGGGAAAGTGCGTAGCCGACTGATCGGTTCAGGATGACGCCGCAATAATTACGACGTGCAGCCAGTTTCCATGCCTCAGTTATGACGACTGGACTTTCATCAGTATACATTTAAAAAGTAAAATTGTGAAATTCAAATTCAATTAATTTTTTTTAGTGGGGGTGAATTTAAATTCATCTTCGTCCTGGAGAGAACCATTTGCCGCAGTTCGTGTCACGACCAAACGAGTGAACGTAATCAAACGCAGCTCAGCCAAATTCTCTTTGTCAGATTTTTATGACGAAAAAATTATCATAAGTCATAATATATTTTTTTAGGACGTCAGTCAAGATGAAATCCTGACATGAAAGCTTCTTCTGTGATGTCGCCGCAGTGACGGGTTGAATACATTTTTATAATGAGGCTAATACAAAAAAAACTGTGAATTCAAAAATAATTTCTGGGAAGTTTACATCTTAAAAACCCCCCCCAAAAAAACTACCCCTTCCTGAATACCAGAAAAGAGCGAGGTCATAACCGTTCTCATAACCAGATAAGAGAGAAAAGAGTGGGCAACGTTAATTTATTCAGGGAATTTCACAATATGAACTGTGCAGCTGATATTGTCAGATTTCCTCGTACAGTAACCTCCTCAGTCAGAGGAGAGAGAGAGGGAGAGAGGGAGGGAGAGAGAGAGAGGGAGAGAGAGAGAGAGAGAGAGAGGGAGAGAGGGAGAGAGGTCAAAAACAAAAACGCACGTTCATTAACTTCCCAGATCAGTGTCAGACAGAGAGCGACGAGGCAGCATCATCATCATCATCATCATCATCATCAGCAGCAGCAGCAGTGTCTCTGCTCACGTCGTCGCAGGAAGTTCTCACGCACGCACACGGAGCAGGTACAATCCCGACGGCAGGTGTGTTTCCCCCCACAGGGACAGTGAAAGCACCGTTTCTCAGGCGAGTTACAATTTCTTTTCTTTTTTTCAAATGTTTCACAATGAGGTGTTGCACACAGATGTGCAGAGGCACTTTGCTGAAGTCGAATGTTGTAGGAGAAAGAGAATCGAGGGTAATTTGTAAACGAGCTTTGTTTGACTGTGATTCTTTTACTTCTCAACCTTTGAATGGAACGAACACACGTCAAAGGTTTTTTGATGTCTTAAAAAACTCCACGTCGTCGCTGAGGAGAAAAACACAAAAGGATTTGACTTGATGAAGTCCTCGACTGCTCACACACCTTCACCTGCTACACACACACACACACACACCTTCACCTGCTACACACACACACACACACACACACCTTCACCTGCTACACACACACACACACACACACACCTTCACCTGCTACACACACACACACACACACACACACACGCACCTTCACCTGCTACACACACACACACACACACACACGCACCTTCACCTGCTACACACACACACACCTTCACCTGCTACACACACACACACACACCTTCACCTGCTACACACACACACACACACACACGCACCTTCACCTGCTACACACACACACACACACACACACGCACCTTCACCTGCTGTGTGTGTGTGTGTGATTTAAGTGAAATGCATCATGGGTCATCACACACACACACACACACCTGGAGTGTGTGTTCAAGGAGCCCATTTTGGGAACTTTGGGAGACTACAAAGAAAGAACAATGTGCATCTATGAAGCTTCATGAAAACTGATCATTTTTTTGAACAGTTTTTTCTGTAATTTGAAAATGTCGCCTGATATATGTAATTGTGGTTTTACGAGTCGATTGACTCATCTTTGTTATTAGTCAGAGACATTTTCCTTTTCTTCTTTTCTTTCACTTCTGTTCTCTCAACGCGCCTCCGGTTGTCGACGGCCCGGGGGGGGGGGGGGGGGGGGGGGTGATGACAGATCAGTCCCCGGTGCGCGGCGGAGCAGGTCGGCGGCGTTTCCGAGCGATGCGCTGAAAAGAGAGAGAGAGGAGGGGGGAGGGGGGGGAGAGAGAGAGGGGGGGGAGAGGAGGGAGGAGGGGGGGGGAGAGAGAGAGAGAGGAGGGGGGGGGGAGAGAGAGAGGGGGGGAGGGGGGGAGGGAGGAGAGGGGGGGAGAGAGAGAGACAGAGAGGGAGGAGAGAGGGAGGGAGGGGGGTATCACATCAGAATACCCCCCCCCCCTCTCCTGCGTCCTCCAGCCGCCGACGTCGCGTGTTTTCCGGACACTCCGGTGTCGAGCCCTCGGTGCCGCGGCTGGTTCCTCCTCGTGCGTCTGGTGCGTTTCTGTGTTTCTGTTTGATTGTGATGGACTCGAGGAACGTGTCTCTTCTTCTTCTTCTTCTCCTTCTTCTTCTTCTTCTCCTGCAACTTGTCGCCAGCTGCTGCAACAGACCAGACCAACAGGTACGATCATGTTTCCAACCAGAAGGATTTTACATTTGAAATTTGAATTTCTCTTTTACGCGTCGTTTGTTTTTACACTGGAAAAACAACAAATGATGATAAAATAAAATGAAAACAAAGTGAGGAAACTGTTCGAGTTCCCTTCTGTTATCTGTGTTCATTTAAATGTGACCTTAATATTGTTATAATTATTATTTTTATTATTATTATTATTATTTTCATAATGCGTGTGAGACTTGGTGAACATGGCAGCAGTGTGTGGTCTCTGGGTCTGGACCACCATCTGCACCACCATTGTGCACTCCGCGCGCGCGCGTGCGTGTGCCACTCTCGTTTGTGTGTGCGCGCGTGCGCGAGTGTGTCGTGCACGCGCGCTTGTGTCTGTGTGTGTGGGAGAGGGAGGAAGAGGAGGAGGAGGAGGAGGAGGAGAGGTGGTATGTGAGTTAGGCTGGAGGAAATTCTTGTATTTTGGAATGCGTTTACCCCGGGGGAGACCCCGTGACTGCGGGACAGACGGGGGGGGGGCTTAAAGAGAGAGAGAGATGCATATGGGAGAGAGAGAGAGAGAGAGAGAGAGAGATGCATGGGGGAGAGAGAGAGAGAGATGCATGGGGGAGAGAGAGAGAGAGAGAGAGAGATGCATGGGTCGGGAGAGAGAGAGAGAAATGCATGGGGGGAGAGAGAGAGAGAGAGAGAGAGAGAGAGAGATGCATGGGGGAAGAGAGAGAGAGAGAGAGAGAGAGAGATGCATGGGGGGGAGAGAGAGAGAGAGAGAGAGATGCATGGGGGAGAGAGAGAGAGAGAGAGAGAGATGCATGGGGGGAGAGAGAGAGAGAGAGAGATGCATGGGGGAGAGAGAGAGAGAGAGAGAGAGATGCATGGGGGGGAGAGAGAGAGAGAGAGAGATGCATGGGGGGGAGAGAGAGAGAGAGAGAGATGCATGGGGGAGAGAGAGAGAGAGAGAGATGCATGGGGGGGAGAGAGAGAGAGAGAGAGATGCATGGGGGAGAGAGAGAGAGAGAGAGATGCATGGAGGGGGGGGAGAGAGAGAGAGAGAGAGAGAGAGAGAGATGCATGGAGG
>NC_061528.1:2000000-2120000 GCF_022379125.1 Scophthalmus maximus
GCCGTCAGCGGCGTATTAATATACCTGAGCCGGTCTGCGTCTCCACGAGCCGTGTGATGGAAATAGGTCTTTGTGGTTTAAAAGGGCCGATTGTCTTTTCTGTCACTTCCTCTCTGCGTCTCGGTCCACTCCTTCAGAGGGCATGAATGAACTGAGCGAGCGTGTGTGTGTGTGTGTGTGTGTGTGATACAGTATCGTACAGCAGCGGCAGTGTGGCCTCTTTATGAATGGACGTGGCAGGCGGACGCTGTGATTGGCCGCGAGCAGAGTGACGACGAGTGACGAGGCCGCCACTCGCCCCAGGTTTTCTAGACTCTTCTCATTTCGCTGTCGCCACCGTCTCTCCTGGTTGCCACCTCTTAAAGGGATGTTGCATGTGTGCGTGTGTATTGGTGTGTGTGTGTGTGTGTGTGTGTGTGTGTGTGTGTGTGTGTGTGTGTGTGTGTGTGTTGAAGGAAAATGTGTGTGAGACATGGAGCGAGAGAGAGAGAGTGTTTGTGGGGTTGTGTGATTCAGTGCTAGTGGTTCTGGGTTACATGTGTTTGCCTAAGGGGGCTTAGTCACACACGTGTGTGTGTGTGTGTGTGTGTGTGTGTGTGTGTGTGTGTGTTCTAAGCTGTTGTACTTGTAAACGATCTCCCACTCTCTCTGACTAAGAGACGATGCTCGTCCGAATGAATTGAATCACTCGCACGAACTTGAGAGATACATTTCTTACTGTAGCCATTTATAGTTTTTAAAAATGTTTCAAGGGACCGACAGTGAGAGTGTGTGTGTGTGTGTGTGTGTGTGGCCACAGAGCACACACACACACACACCACCTGCCAGCAGCCCAGCCCATCGCTGCACACAAACACACACCCTGTTGCTCTATCTCTTTGTTTTACTGCAACACAATGACGAGCCGCTCCTTCAGCTCCGCCGCAGATTATTACTGTTCCTTTACTCCCCCAGATCCCGGCCGGCCTGCGTGTGCGTGTGTGTCGTCAAGAGAGAGAGAGTGAGAGAGGAGTGGCGATAAGGAATCGGCCGTAAACCGTCGCGGGCGCTTATCGCGGCGGCGTTGCCGGCCCGAGCGTGTGATGGCAGGAGATCGGCGGTGAGATGCGTCGGCCGGTATCTTGATGAGGCAGATTGAATTCCCTTGAGGGAGATTAGCGTGGAACCTGGACCTCCGCCTTATCGCCATGCCGACAGTGAGTGAACCCTGCCCCGTCCTACCTGGCAGGAAGAGCGACAAAACAAAAAATCATTCACAGTTATCATTCCCAACATTTGATTATTAATGAGATTATGTTCCACGTGCACAGAAGATGGACTATATTGATGTACAACACGTCAGCCTGTCGAGGGGTTTGCCTCCTGCCACGCCACAGGAAGTGAACTTCAGTCATTGTACATTAGCCGGTTCAGCTCAGTGGGTCACACTGCTGACCTTGGTACAGAAGGGTCGCGGTTCGATTCCAGGCCCTTAATGCTAATGCACCTGCCTCCATGATTGTTAGTCTCTTTGGACAAAAGTAATATTAAATATCTTTGACGTTACTCCGTCTTGATGAAATCTAAACAACTAAAAAACAAACAGTGAAGACTAGAGAGACGTGAGCTTCAAATAAACGTTGAGTTATTAAAGTGAGAATCAGTCGTTTCTCTGCAAATATGAATCAAATTAAATGATTACGCTTTCATTGTTTTCGCCTCAGTCCGTCCGTCCGTTGGTTTGTTTGTTTGTTGTTTTATTGTTTTATTGTTTGTTTGTTTGTTTGTTTGTTTGTTTGTCAGCAGGAAAAAAACTACTGAACGGATTTTCACGAAACTAAGAAAGTTTGTATAATTTTCTCAGTTTTTGTTGTTGACATCTTCACAGAATTCCCAGATAATAATTCATGGATCTTGATAGAACTGCAGCAGTTCATCAATTAATCGATTACTTATCGATTATTTAATGAATCACCAACTATTTTGATAATCGATGTAGATCTTGAGTGAGTGAGCGTGAGTCGAGCAGTCACCTGCAGACGGTGACCTGACCAATCAGAGGGCGTGAAGGTCGGGACGCAGGTAGACGAGTGTTACTGCTGACAGAGTCAGGGAGGTGGTGGAAGGTTGAGACACACACACACGCACGCACGCACGCACACACACACACACACACACACACACACACACACACACACACACACACACACACACACACACATACACACACACACACACACACACCTTGCGACACACCAGGGGCTGCACCAGGTTGCATGAGTAAAAGTGGGTTAAGAATCTGAACGATCACTCCTTCCTTCCTTCCTTCCTTCCTTCCTTTTCTTTTCCGCCCGACTTCACTTGTGTCACCTGACTCGTCCTTGTTGACGCAGCAGCAGCAGCTCGACTCTCACCGGTCGCTGCCGTCGCCCTCGGGCAGATCGTGGAGTTAAGAGCTTCAGAGCGCCGACGACGGCGACGTCACGCGGCTCAACGCAAGTTTGTTTTGTGTGTGTGTGTGTGTGTGTGTGTGTGTGTGTGTGTGTGTGTGTGTGTGTGTACTCAAGAGCGCTCGTTCCAACGGTGTAGTAACCACACACACACACACACACACACCTGGCCTGTTTCCTCCTTTGCACATATATGGGCATAGCTTCCCCCTACCTGGGCCCCACTCTGAATTCCGAAATGTGGCAGCGCCTGTGTGTGTGTGTGCGTGTGTGTGCGCGTGCGTGCGTGTGTGTGTGTGTGTGTGCGTGCGTGCGTGCATGTGGAAGAGGCTGTAGAGACGGATGCACGTCATGGAAAACCAGGATCAATGGGCAAGGCTGCGCAGGGCAGCGATTTCGAAGGTGTTCCTTTTGTTTTCCAAAGGTAATCAGTGAACACAATGACTCAGAGCAGCAGGACGTCAGTGAGGATCCGTGGCCTCAGCAACAGAACTGAACAACAGATTATATTCAGGGTGAAGGCGATGCCCCGCTTTCCCAAACGCCGCGTGAAACACTTTGCCCCGGTTAACAGACCTAGACAACTCCGGTGGTAACCGGGGTGTTCGTGCACGTGTGCACTGTGAGCTCGCGTTACCTGATTCAGATCCTCCTTCCTGTCGACTGTTCCTCGACTTCGTTGAAGACGTCATGAGGTCAAGCAGAAGGAGTCAAGGAGGATTCACAGGACGTAGGAGGAAGAGAACCTCAGCGGCTCCATCAGCATGTTTCAGCGTTTTATGGTTCATATGTTGCAGTAACTGACATCTGGGTCATATTCATACTCTTCTTCTTCTTCTTCTTCTTCTTCAGATTGAGTCGTTTACGTTCGTTCGCGACGCGTCACGTTAAATATCGCTGACGCAATGCATTGTGGGTCGTCTACTTCTCCTGTCCTCCGCATAGGAAGCTCCAGTGCGTCCTCTGCTAAGGGAGATAGGAGAGGAAGCATCGAAGCTCCTTTCCTAAGCATTTACAGAATCCGAACAGTTCTTATCGTGGCTGCCGATCAAACACGTCCAGGTCACTTGAAGAGTTAGGAAACTTCCTAAGTCAATTTGACAATTCGACCTCAGGAAGCAACGGCGCCAAAAACGACACAAGGCTTCCCCTTCAAACAGAGAGGACGTCGCCACGGCAACTAACGTTACTGAGGCGTCGAGGATGTACGGCGCTGAAAAAGTCGTCCGCGTTCTCCTCCGTCGACGGGAGGGAAACGAGGCCGCGTCCCGACCAGTTGTCACGTTGGCGGAGCGCCACCTGCTGAGCCGGAGGCGGAGTTACTCCCGTCATTCTTTTCCCGCTCATGCATACGGGGGAGAACTGACCATACCCCCGGTTACTTAGGCGAATAAAATCCCTGTGGGATCATTAAATCAAGAGCCGAGGCCCTTGATTATAAAAGAAGCCGTGACTTAACTAGAACCAGGAAACAACACTCGGCCGCTCGGTCCCGGACGGATCGGCCTCCTCTCTCTCTCTCTCTCTCGCTCGCTCGCTCGCTCAGGTATCCGCAGCGCTCTCTAACAGAGCCGACATTATAACGTTATGGCACTAATGAAGCAGATTTACGGCCGTTTGCCGGAGTCCGGTTCTAGTTCTGCTCAAACCCTGTGACCCCCCCCCCCCTCACAAAGGGAGACGGGAGGACGTCCACCTCGATCTCTCTCCTCTTCGTCCATGTTTCTGTTTTTCCTTTCTTTCCGCCCCTCTCCTCTTCCTCTGCTGCCGCCCGCTCTCTGCTCGTCTGCCAGGCCTTCATGGAGCAGCAGCGAGGAGGCAGCTCGCTTCCCTCGGTCGCCCCTCGCCAGCTCCTTCCCATCAGTCCAGCCCCCTGGAAGAGCCTGCAGGACAGACACCCCCTCTCTCCGGGCCCGGGGGGCTGAGCCTGGGGCCGGGGGGGGGGGGGACGAGGCCGGGGTTCGGTCTGACCGACAGACACCAAAGGAGTCGTTTGGGGATTTCTTTTACGTGTGACGTCGGCGTCATCTCCTCGGTTTGTAATCAGAACGAGAGTCTGTCTGGACGAGAGCGAGGGAGGAGACTGAGCTCCTCCACATCCAACCCAGCTGTTGGCCTCTTCCTCTTCCTCTTCCTCTTCTCTTTGGTTGGTACACTTTCACTCGCCCGTCACAACCAATCAGACCCGCCGCTCTGGGCTCTGATGGTTGATAGCTGATATCTGATTGGCTGTCGGCCTGCGTGGACACTGAAACCACTGATCGGTGCAAATCTCTGACCGTCCATCTTCATTCCGTCGACTCCACGAAGTTGCTGACAGTGAAATGAGCTCAGATATTCACGCCCACCATTTATATATATGTATGTATTTATATATCTTGACTGTAACGACGTAGAAGTATTTTAAAGTGTGAATTTCTCCCAGATCAATTTCTATCTGTCCAACTGTTGTTCTGCAAAAAATAAAACATATCTTATAATCTGCAACATTAGATGGAGCGTTGTCCATACAGTTCACACACACACACACACACACACACACTCCGACATAGAGGGAGAGGGAATGCATCCACACCCAGCTCACACATCCTACACTCCCACACACACACACACACACACACACACACACACACACACACACACACACACACACAGTTGTACAGTGGTCACCCCCTACTTTGAGGTTAAGGCAGGGTAATGATTCAGTTCCTCTTTGTGTGTGTGTGTGTGTGTGTGTGTGTGTGTATATATATATTTGCTGTATATGTGTGCACAGTTGTCACTTTGTGAATGTGTTTCGTGTGTGTGTGTGTGTGTGTGTGTGTGTGTGTGTGTGTGTGTGTGTGTGTGTGTGTGTGTGTGTGTGTGTGTGTGTGTGTGTGTGTGTGTGTGTGTGTGTGTGTGTGTGTGTGTGGATGTGGATGTGGTCAGGCCCAGTCATCTTCCAGGCAGCTAAGAGGAAACCCACATCAACTGCCATAGACCACACTCTAGGAATAGACACCGGCCCAGTGCAGGCAGGAATGGAATGGCACGCCTGGCCTCACCCCTCCTCACCCCTCCTCACCCCTCCTCACCCCTCCTCACCCCCCCTCACACCGTCTCACCCCTCATCACACCGTCTCACCCCTCCTCACACCGCCTCACCCCTCATCACACCGTCTCACCCCTCATCACACCGCCTCACCCCTCCTCACACCTCCTCACACCGTCTCACCCCTCCTCACACCGTCTCACCCCTCCTCACACCGTCTCACCCCTCCTCACACCTCCTCACCCCTCCTCACACCTCCTCACACCGTCTCACCCCTCCTAACACCGTCTCACCCCTCCTCACCCCTCTTCACACCGTCTCACCCCTCCTCACCCCTCCTCACACCGTCTCACCCCTCCTCACACCGTCTCACCCCTCCTCACACCGCCTCACCCCTCCTCACACCTCCTCACACCGTCTCACCCCTCCTCACACCGTCTCACCCCTCCTCACACCTCCTCACACCGTCTCACCCCTCCTAACACCGTCTCACCCCTCCTCACACCGCCTCACCCCTCCTCACACCGTCTCACCCCTCCTCACACCGTCTCACCCCTCCTCACACCGTCTCACCCCTCCTCACACCGTCTCACCCCTCCTCACACCGTCTCACCCCTCCTCACCCCTCCTCACACCGTCTCACCCCTCCTCACACCGTCTCACCCCTCCTCACCCCTCCTCACACCGTCTCACCCCTCCTCACACCGTCTCACCCCTCCTCACACCGTCTCACCCCTCCTCACACCGTCTCACCCCTCCTCACACCGTCTCACACCGTCTCACCCCTCCTCACCCCTCCTCACCCCTCCCCAACGGTCCACCTTCCTTGATTCCCGAGTCGATGATCTTTGCACGATCTTTCCTCACGCCAGGACCCTTCACGATCGCTGGTTTCCCACTGGTCGACACTAACGACACGAGTGAACCTCACGTCTTCTGCTCCGGTCGTTCCGGACGTCCGCCCCAATTCTTTTTTCTGCTGCGCGACGTGTTTCTTAGAATAAGTGTGAGCTGGTGACGCTGTGAGAGAGTTTCACTTCCTCTCTCAACTGCTCCTGAAAAGAAAAAGAAAAGGAGTGACCTCTCTGTCTGCCGGCGGCGGCGGCAAAGTGCGGGAAAAGAAGGAGAGAGATAAGACACAGAAGAGTTTATCACCTTATCTGGACCTGTGAATGTCTCTCTTCTTCTCAAAGGGCTGTTGACAGCTTCAACATGGAGCTTTTCTCTTCACTCCTGTGATTCATGCGTCTCTGACCTCTGCTTTCTTCTTCCTTCATATTTTTCAGGTTGGGGGCGAATTCTGCACAGAAGCACGATCAAACATCCGTGAGTTCCCGAAGCCGCCGCCGCCGTGCCCCAGGAGACGTAACGAAAGAATCATCACCTCCACCTCTTCCCCTCCGTCACTCCTCTTCTCCTTTTAAAACAAACAAAAAAAAAGCACGTACAATAATCTTCAGTTGCAGGAAGAAGAAAGAAAAAAAACCTAAATGACGCAAGTCGAACAAAACTTCAGCTCGGAAACAAAAGAGACCAACGGATAGAAAAGATAGAAGAAGAGCAGTGGTGGTGACAGAGTGTTGGAATGTGACGGGGGGGGGGGGGGGGGGGGGGGGGGGCACAGCTCCCTTAATAAAGACAAATTGGAGTCAAGTGACCGTCAGCTGATCAGAGTCTGTTTGATCAATTCGGTCACGAGGCCTCAGGTATGTGGAGCAGAGACGGAGAGGAGAGAGACTCCTCCCCCTCCTCCTCCTCCTCCTCCTCCTCCTCCTCCTCTTCTTCCTACTCCTCCTCTTCTTCCTCTTCTTCCTCCTCCTCCTCCCCTCCTCCTCCCCCTCCTCCTCCTCCTCCTCTTCTTCCTCTTCTTCCTCCTCCTCCCCTCCTCCTCCTCCTCCTCCTCCTCCCCTCCTCCTCCTCTTCTTCCTTTTCCTCCTCCTCCACCTCCTCTTCTTCCTCTTCCACCCCCTCCTCCTCCTCTTCTTCCTCTTCCTCCCCCTCCTCCTCCTCTTCTTCCTTTTCCTCTTCCTCCTCCTCCTCTTCCTCCTCTTCCTCCTCCCCTCCTCCTCCTCCTCCTCCTCCTCCTCCTCTTCCTCCTCCCCTCCTCCTCCTCCTCCTCCTCCTCCTCCTCCTCCTCCTCTTCCTCTTCTTCCTCCTCCTCCTCTTCCTCCTCCTCCCCCTCCTCCTCCTCCTCTTCCTCTTCTTCCTCCCCTCCTCCTCCTCCTCCTCCTCTCTTCACCTGTGTGGAGGTCATCGTTTATGAAGACCGGGGTCAGCGCTTCCATTGTGTGTGGCGAGGGGTTAGGGGGGCGGGGGGAGGGGGGGTGTTGGAGCCGGCGTGGCGGCAGCCGCTCGCTCGCTCGCTCCTCGCGCCTCGGGGGCTAATGGGAAAGAATGACAGGAATCTGCAGCTGATAATGCCGCGCGCTCCGAGATGTTCGTCAGCAGATAATCTCCCATGTCCTTCCCCTGCCTCCCTCAGGCTCCTCACCTCGCTGCACCTTCTACACTCGTGTCGCCACTGTCTGACCCCTGATTGATTTGTTCTTCCTGCTCCCTCTCTCCTCCTCCTCCTCCTCCTCCTCAGAAGAAGCCCGGCGTCCTCCTCGCCGTGCGACCCGCTCCACGTGTCCACGCTCTCTGCCCGCCGTCGGCTGCTCAGTAGGCAGTGTAGATCCTGTGTAGTAAATCAGCAGCTACATCTGGCTACTGGGTCTCCGACGGCTCGGCCCCACTTCCCCGGTCCAACGTTCCCCCGTTTCCCCCCCTCCCCTCCCCGCTCCCCATTGGCACATTCCTCGTTCCCCCCGATTGGCTGCGACGGCGGCGGCGGCGGCGGAGGGGAGCGAGATCCTGTGACCCCACAGACAGGATGTTCTCTGTGTCACAACTCCACAAGGGGCCCTTGTCAAGGGCTCTTTTCCTTTCTGCGTGTGTGTGCGTGTGTGCGTGTGTGTGTGTGTTTCACTCCTTCCTCTTCCGCCATTCTTCTTTTTAATTTTCTGTCACTCTCTTTCCTCCCTGTCCGCTCTGTGAGCTCCTCCGTGTGTGAAGTGTCCTCGGTTAAAAGCTGTTAAATTAAAAACTGTAAATGCTTTTTGGGGTTTTTTTTAAAGAAAGCTAATTGACGCACGTCTGACGCGAGACGCACCTTCGCTTTGTCCTGAACCTGGCATACAATGTAGATTTCTGTGTGGTTCAAGTCTACAGCTACATTGTCTGCTGGGTTTCTGGCGAGCGACGTGAGCCGCTGTCGTGGAAAGAAATGAAAAGTCCTGCAGCGCTGCCAGAAGGTGAGTGGTCGCGTGTTCCCCTGACTGCAA
The DNA here is from genome assembly GCF_022379125.1 of Scophthalmus maximus. NCBI lineage: Eukaryota > Metazoa > Chordata > Actinopteri > Pleuronectiformes > Scophthalmidae > Scophthalmus > Scophthalmus maximus. The sequence goes on from NC_061528.1 coordinate 2,008,787, forward strand.
CAGGTCAATGAAACAATAAAGGATTTCACGCCGAACACCGACGAGTCCTTTGTCGTCTGTCCCAGAGAACATTGTCTGAGGAATCTTGGAATCTGCAAAATACTAATTGGGTCAGTGTTGCTCCTGCGTCCCGGGAGTTTGACCCCCGAGCAAAGAGACGCCAGGAATATTCTGGAAGCTCAGCACAAAAATACAACCTCCGCTCGTCGCCTGTCAGGGCCGGAGCCTTGTTAGTGGGACGGCAGCACACACACACACACGCACACGCACACACACACACACACACACACACACACACACACACAGACACACACACACACACAGACACAGACACAGACACACACACACACACACACACAGACACACACACACACACACACACGAATGAAGCTGCAGCAGGACGGAGGCGAGTGAACCGACTCGTACGAAGACGAAACAAGAAAAAGGCCATTCTACACCTAAAAAGAAGAAGAAGAAGGAAAATAACAGTGTGTGTGTGTGTGTGTGTGTGTGTGTGTGTGTGTGTGCGTCCTGTCACAACCTTGCAGCAGTGATTCAGGTGGAAATACAGAATAATGAGGCCAGAAAGAAAAAGAACCCTCACAACAGCAGCGAACACCTTCTGAATAACAGTTATTGTTTTCATCATAAAATCTAAAATAAAACATATTCTTCTGATGTTATTGGTCTTGTTTTTTTTATTTCTTCCTCTTCTCCACACGGACACACACAGATTTGACTTAACTCATCACAAATTCCTCAGTCCCCAGCTAATATGTAATTGATTCATCAATTAGTCCATTGAAGAAATGATCAAAATGTTCTTTGGTTCCCGGGTGTTTGGCAGAAGCGTGTGACTTTAAACAGCCGCTGTCCAGGGAACTTTGCAATCATCGACACAAAAGCTTGTTTCCTCTTTTAAAAAAAAGAATAAAATCATGAATGAATGAATGAATGAATGAATTCTGCCATCGTTTGTTTGTGAATCGTGAACCTCTGGGAACTGTTATTGTCGAAAAGATTTTCAGCCTTAATTTGAATGAATGGTCGGGAGGAAGCATCAGACGCTCACACACAGAAATAACAGACAATTATTAAAATGTAAAAAAAACAAAGCAGCACAAACGCAGACACGTAAAGTGACTTTCACCTGTCGATGGGAAGTACAAAGATTTCCATCAAGGCCTTGAACATGTTAACAACAGTAGATGATCATGTGATATCATATTGATACGTGGAGATTTCACAGAGTAAATTATGTTCGTTATAAAAAGATGAAACGGACATTTGACTAGTTACTGTACGTTAAACTGTTTTACAATATACCCTGAAGCCAAATCAGGATAATAAAAATACCTGCAGAGAAAAAATGATTGGAAAGATTTTATTCTTATTAATAAATGAAGAGAATAAATAAAACATTTATGCTATAATTTGTAATGGATTCGCATTATCATGAAGCACCGGACTGTGTTTACTTATTGTGTGTTTGTTTTAAAGGGACAGTGCACATGAATAACCACTGTGGTCGACACATATTAGACATGAGGACATTTTCATCTGAAGCCTCAGGACACATCAGTCACAACGGGACACAGACTTTACATCGACGTCTTGTCAACGACCAGAAAATGGCGGCTTGTAAGAGGCCTGCTCGGGATTTGTAATGTTCTCTCACACAAAGACTGCGACGGTTTCAAAGTTTAACGGCAGCGATGTCTCGCTCCCTCCAAACCCCCAGGTTCAGCTGCAAAGACCTGGTCTCTGCGCGTGGAGCGAATGGTCTGGGAGAGTGGGCGGGTCTGTTGTTGAGTGGGCGGGTCTGTTGTTGAGTGGGCGGGTCTGTTGTTGAGTGGGCGGGTCTGTTGTTGAGTGGGCGGGTCTGTTGTTGCTTTGATACGCGGCGGTGACGTGCGAGGCGCGAGGACTTTGCGAGCACAGTCGCAACGCAGGAGGGAAGAGTGACGATGACGGAGGAGAAAGACGGAGCCTCCATCTGTCTCCCTGTGTCGCACACGTCAACGCTCTGAAGGAGGCCGGGGCAGGAGGTGAAGGTGTCGCCTGTGACGTCATCAGGCGCAACACACACACACACACACACACACACACACTCTCTCTACCCCCGTCCCGCCTGCGTCACTGCTGTAATAAGTCATGCGGGTGTCACGCCGCAGTGACCTGCAGAGCAGGGCTTTCCCCGTTGGCCAGAACACACACACACACACACACACACACACACACACACACACACACACACACACACACACACACACACACACACACACACACACACACACACACACACACACACACACACACACACACACACACACACACACACACAGGAGAACGACCAACGTGGAAGAAGATGGCGAAAGACAAAATGGAGGTTGTGTTGTTTCCCCTGTGAGCAGCACAACACATTTTGTCGGAGGCCCCCAAATTTAATTTTTCTGAATTTCTTTCCAAATTGGTTCTATAAAAGTACGTAGGCGGCGGGAACTGATAAAGTTTAAGTCTGGAGTTTAAACTGTCTCAATAGTTTTATCCTCCATTTGTGAAGAAACGTCAAGACGTGAGACGACAGTTTCCCTTTAAATGTTCTTTAAATGTTCTTTAAATGTTCTTTAAAGGTTCTTTAAATGTTCTTCAAATGTTCTGTAAAGGTTCTTCAAAGGTTCTTCAAATGTTCTTCAAAGGTTCTTTAAATGTTCTTTAAAAGTTGTTTAAATGTTCTTCAAATGTTCTGTAAAGGTTCTTCAAATGTTCTTCAAATGTTCTTCAAATGTTCTTCAAATGTTCTTCAAAGGTTCTTTAAATGTTCTTTAAAGGTTCTTTAAATGTTCTTTAAAGGTTCTTTAAAGGTTCTTTAAATGTTCTTCAAATGTTCTTCAAAGGTTCTTTAAATGTTCTTTAAAAGTTCTTTAAATGTTCTTCAAATATTCTTCAAAGGTTCTTTAAATGTTCTTTAAAAGTTGTTTAAATGTTCTTTAGAGGTTCTTTAAGTTAAGTTCCCTATTCAAGCGAAGTACTGTCCAACGCCACCGTCTCATCCAAACTCTTCTTTTCTTTCTTTTCTTTAATAAAATCATAAGCTGAAGGTGAAGAGATTCAAAAAGAGAGACCACAGGTTGGATTTCAACATTCAACCGTCTGCGATGGAACAAGACTCAGTTCTCATTCTCGCTTCTATTCACCGTGTCTCGGCCCTTTTCATTGATTTCACCGGGTCTTTGAAGGAAGATGTTTTTGGCCTTTGTGCCTTTAATCGATGACGAGAGTGGAGACGGACGAGAAGAGGAACAACGAGCGGAGTCCAACTCTTTTGTGTATTTACAAGGACATTTTATAGATTTATATTCCAACACGTTCACAGAAGCTTTGATGTTGGTATCACTTTATTCCACAGGTTCTGTTGTAACGTCGTCGTCTGTTTGTTACCGTGGAGAGAAGGTTGAACTCCCTTTTATTATTACAGGGAACTGTGTGATTCTCTGACTTCACAGTGAGTTTGTAATAAACTGTACATTAACTGGAAGTGTCCGAATGGAGCTTGTGTCTGTTGTCGTACGTTGTTGTTTTGTACATTTTCACTGGAAGGTACAAATGTTCTGACTTTATTCTGGACCTGGAGACGAACGCTGCTCAGCTCACAGTTATTCCGCCTAAAAACCTCTCTGCTCTGGTGGCATGTTGGTGAACGTCGTCCTGTTGACTGATGAGATGTCGTGGACCAATGACATGTCGTGAGATGTCGTGGACCGATGAGATGTCGTGGACCGATGAGATGTCGTGGACCGTTGAGATGTCGTGGACCGATGAGATGTCGTGAGATGTCGTGGACTGATGAGATGTCGTGGACCGATGAGATGTCGTGAGATGTCGTGAGATGTCGTGGACTGATGAGATGCCGTGGACCGATGAGATGTCGTGGACCGATGAGATGTCGTGGACCGATGAGATGTCGTGAGATGTCGTGAGATGTCGTGGACCGATGAGATGTCGTGGACCGATGAGATGTCGTGAGATGTCGTGAGATGTCGTGGACTGATGAGATGTCGTGGACCGATGAGATGTCGTGGACTGATGAGATGTCGTGAGATGTCGTGAGATGTCGTGGACCGATGAGATGTCGTGGACCGATGAGATGTCGTGAGATGTCGTGAGATGTCGTGGACTGATGAGATGTCGTGGACCGATGAGATGTCGTGGACTGATGAGATGTCGTGGACCGATGAGATGTCGTGGACTGATGAGATGTCGTGGACTGATGAGATGTCGTGAGATGTCGTGGACTGATGAGATGTCGTGGACCGATGAGATGTCGTGAGATGTCGTGGACCGATGAGATGTCGTGGACCGATGAGATGTCGTGGACTGATGAGATGTCGTGAGATGTCGTGGACTGATGAGATGTCGTGGACTGATGAGATGTCGTGAGATGTCGTGGACTGATGAGATGTCGTGGACTGATGAGATGTCGTGAGATGTCGTGGACCGATGAGATGTCGTGGACCGATGAGATGTCGTGAGATGTCGTGAGATGTCGTGGACCGATGAGATGTCGTGGACCGATGAGATGTCGTGAGATGTCGTGAGATGTCGTGGACCGATGAGATGTCGTGGACCGATGAGATGTCGTGGACCGATGAGATGTCGTGGACCGTTGAGATGTCGTGGACCGATGAGATGTCGTGAGATGTCGTGGACTGATGAGATGTCGTGGACTGATGAGATGTCGTGAGATGTCGTGGACTGATGAGATGTCGTGGACCGATGAGATGTCGTGAGATGTCGTGGACCGATGAGATGTCGTGGACCGATGAGATGTCGTGGACTGATGAGATGTCGTGAGATGTCGTGGACTGATGAGATGTCGTGGACTGATGAGATGTCGTGAGATGTCGTGGACCGATGAGATGTCGTGGACCGATGAGATGTCGTGAGATGTCGTGAGATGTCGTGGACCGATGAGATGTCGTGGACCGATGAGATGTCGTGAGATGTCGTGAGATGTCGTGGACCGATGAGATGTCGTGGACCGATGAGATGTCGTGGACCGATGAGATGTCGTGAGATGTCGTGGACCGATGAGATGTCGTGGACTGATGAGATGTCGTGAGATGTCGTGGACCGATGAGATGTCGTGGACCGATGAGATGTCGTGGACCGATGAGATGTCACCTCCATGTTCGACAGATGAGGTGCACGGCGGCTCCGGGTCCTGATCTCTTCTCCGCACGTTCTTCTTCTTCTCTCCATCTTCCTGACGGACGTGTCCTGTTTGTTTCTGTGACCTGCAGTCTGACCTCTCGCCTGCCTCCTCAAGGATCTGGCTCCTGAAGACGTCCCTCTTGGTCGTTGACATGGAAACAGAGTCGGCCTTCGTCCTGGAGAGTCGTGACGTGATGCTCTTGTCCCCGGTCCGCCTGTTCTAGAAAATACTCCACTGGTCAGCATAATTTTTTGAAACCGCTTTGATTGTGCATCGCGGAGGGTAAAGACCATTTGGATCAACAAGTCATCTCCGACTCACGCCACCAACTACGTCGTACGTTGTGAAAACGACCATATCGAGCGCCTCCTCCGGTGGAGGTGCGTCTCAGGGCATCGCGGACCTTTACCAACACATGGTTGATGAGCTTGTGAAGGTCAGATCTACAGAAAACAATCAACTTCATTGACATGAGCAAACTTGACGGACTTGGTCCACCGCTGACGTCTTGCGGCCACTAGAGGTCAGCGGTCTTCAAAGCGCCCCCACGAGTCTCGCTGAGAATCAGTGGACGAGGCAGCGCGAGGAAGGAAAGATGGAGGCACGGAAGGCTGCGCGGTCGAAGATGATGATGCAGTTAAAAAAAAAAGAGGAAAGGGTGTAAGGGTGTAAACAAACACAGTCGACCACACCCGCGCTTACACACACACCGCCAACCGCCAGCGGGCGCCGAACGTGAACACGTCCCCCGCTCGATGACGCACGCGCTGAATCACCTTCCAGGCCGATCCGGTGACTAAGTACCGGTTGGAAGAGGATCTCCCGACCGGTTGATCACTGCAGTGCCGTGTCGGCTCCGCCACACACACACACACGCACGCGCACACACACGCACGCACACGCACACGCACACGCGCACGCGCACACGCACACGCACACGCACACGCACACGCACGCACACGCACACGCACACGCACACGCACACGCACACGCACACGCACACACACACACACACACACACGCACACACACGCGCACACACACGCGCACACGCACGCGCACACGCACACGCACACGCACACGCACACACTGTGACCACAGTTCGCCAGGGCGAGACAGATCGCAGCACGTTCCCCGTCCCATTATTTCATACCAGACCCGGTGACTCACCCACCAGGCGGAGGAGGAACCTCACCACCGCAGGTTTGGTGCGAGGTGACGAGTGGATCCCGTTTCCCTGAACGACACCGACCCGAAGCAGCGACGGATCCAGAACGTGGCCGACGACCGAGGCCTGCAAGGATCTGGATGAACGTTCATCTTAAAGCTCATACGCTCCCTCTTCATCGGCTGTGAGCGCGCAGGTGACGGACGGGCCACGAGTCCAGCTCACAGCTCGGAGGAGACGAAGACGTGACGTGGACATTCTGGTTGAAAACCCCTGACAACGCTCGAAAAGAACAAGAACAAGCGGAGCAGCACGTTGTCCCCGTCGCGCCACGTCACACGGACGGACAGGCGGCTGACCTCTGGCCCCCGCCGCATGTGACACGACGGGCCGGTGTCAGCGATGGAGCCGTCGAGGGGACGAGGGGGGAGGGGGGAGGGGCCCGGCAGAGAAGAGAAGAGCAGAGATGGCATGATGGAAATGAGGAGCACATGACAGGAGGCGTCAGGAAGTGTCTCGCTGCCCCATGTGTCCTCTGTGTGTGTGTGTGTGTGTGTGTGTGTGTGTGTGTGTGTGTGTGTGTGTGTGTGTGTGTGTGTGTGTGTGTGTGAGTGCATGTGTGTGTGTGTGCAGAAGAATGTCGAGGCCCCTCATTTACCTCGGTAACAACATTATCATCACCTGACTGCCGCGGAGACGGACGTCGTCTCTGGGGGTTTTCCCCTCGCAGCAGTTGATCCTCGGGCGTTTTCACCTGATGAGCACAGACAACAGTTAACATCTTTTACTTTTCATTTACTTGATATGAGGAACAAGGGATCCGACCAGGTCCAGTGGAAGAACTGAGACAGAGTTTAAAGGACTGTAAGGACAGTATGTCACATTCGAAGGCCGTTGAGCTCCAGTAAACAACGAGATACTCGGATGTAACGCCAGTTGGCGTTGGAGAGCGCACGACAACACGAAAGGCGTCGTTCCAAAACACAATCGATTACAATGACATTTTCCCGCATGAAGTCCTTTTGGCCTCAGCCGTCACTCGTGTTCTTCCTCGGGGGTCGAGGTGAAGAGGAGGAGCTCCTCTCTCACCCCTCTTCCTCTTCCTCTTCCTCTTCCTCGCCCCGTCCCTCCTCTCCCTCACTCTCCCGACTCACCAGCGTGGAGACGAGGAGTTGGTCCCTGTGTTTCAAGAGGTTTGGAATTAGTTTGTCTCCTAGCAACAAGCCCCGTACAATACAACAGAGACGCAGTGTGAGAGTGTGTGTGTGTGTGTGTGTGTGTGTGTGTGTACATGTCTGTCTATTGTTTAAGAACCCATTGTGAGGACATTTTGGTCGGTCCTCACAACGTCACATTATTGGGACCAAATACAAGTCCCATATTAATCATTACAGTTTAAGGTGAATAAATGTTTTATGGTTATAATAAGTTTAGGTTGAGGTTAGGGTGACGCAAGTATTAGTTATGTCTCCAGGAAGTGAATGCAAGACAATGTAATGTCCTGTGTGTGTGTGTGTGTGTGTGTGTGTGTGTGTCCGTGTCCTAATCAGCTGAGCACGCTTTTTCCACTGTCGTACACCTTTGGTGGGTTCACTCTCATGTGGAAACCTGTTCCACTCCACGCGTCGCCTCGCTCCCCTCTCGTCTTCCTCCGTCCCCCAACACACACACACACACACATTCTTCATTCGCAGTGGACAGCACTTCCTCCCGTTACATAAGCGCCAAGAAGCTGAATGGAAACTGTTGATAAGCTGGTGTTTTATCACGAGGACAGAGGCAGTGACCATGAGAGAGTCTGGGTGGGACGGACTGTCCGTGGGCTGGGGGGGGGGGGCAGAATTCAAACTTGACCCGGACACATGAAGGCTGCTGTAAAGTCATCGGTCTTATTTTTGGAGCTTGGTGGAATCACTTCCTCCGAGTGACGTCCAGCTCTTCTCACACGCAGCTGAAACCGAGAGGCTCGTTTCTTCCTCCTTCAGCCCGACTGGACAGGAACGGGTTAAAGTTCGCGATAGCTGGAGCTGTGAAACCTGAGAAGGAAGGGGAGATTTTCTGGGGGAACAAAGAGAGAAAGAGGAAGAGCCGGAGCGCTTCCCCTCGCCCTCCTCGTCCTCGTCCTCCTCCTCTTCCTCCTCGTCCTCCTCCTCCTCGTCCTCCTCTTCCTCCTCGTCCTCCTCTTCCTCCTCGTCCTCCTCCTCCTCCTCTTCCTCCTCGTCCTCCTCTTCCTCCTCCTCGTCCTCCTCTTCCTGCTCGTCCTCCTCCTCCTCCTCTTCCTCCTCGTCCTCCTCATCCTCCTCCTCTTCCTCCTCGTCCTCCTCTTCCTCCTCGTCCTCCTCCTCCTCCTCGTCCTCCTCGTCCTCCTCGCCCTCCTCGTCCTCCTCGCCCTCCTCTTCCTCCTCCTCCTCCTCTTCCTACTCTTCCTCCTCCTCCTCCTCGTCCTCCTCTTCCTCCTCGTCCTCCTCGTCCTCCTCTTCCTACTCTTCCTCCTCCTCCTCCTCGTCCTCCTCTTCCTCCTCGTCCTCCTCTTCCTCCTCCTCCTCCTCTCCCTCCTCTTCCTCCTCGTCCTCCTCGTCCTCCTCCTCCTCCTCGTCCTCCTCATCCTCCTCTTCCTCCTCATCCTCCTCATCCTCCTCCTGGTGCCACAGTCTTTCTCCTCTCCTCTCTCTCTCGGGGGTCAGTGAAGCTCCTTCGTGCTTGTGTTTCGTTTCGTTTGGCGGGTGGGGGGTTGGGGGGTGGGGGGGGGGGACTCTCTTCACAGCTACACTGCCCCAGACGAGGTTCTTTCCCTCCCCGTGTTGGAGCTCAGCAGTAAGCGTTTCCCACTTCCTGTGCAGCGCTGAATCAGCCTCCAAGAATGTACGAGCACTGACTCACACTTCCTCCTGGATATGACCGAGCTTCCTCTCCTGCGCCAAATGATTTAGCCTTTCTCTCTCCCCTCCCTCGCTCCCTCCACCCATCTTCCACCCCCACCCACCACCCAGACTCCTTCCTCCAGCGGCTGACGGTTTGAGCGGCGACCCGGGGAGTGGAAGAAGTGAGCGCCGGCGAGAGGCAGAAACACTGACCGACTGACTGAAGCGGGGGATAAGTCATCGGGCGTCTGAGTCATTTGAATTTAATTTGTCCTCGCGTCTATATTTAGATCTTTTGAGTCTTGTGACGGTTCACAGGAGCCGGACAGATCGGTCCCTGTTTGCGGGCCCAACGTTAACATCTCTCCCGGGGGCAGGTGAAGGGCAGTGGGCTACAGGATGATGACCGACAGATAAATCAAACTGTAGAGATGTAAATTAACTCTATTGAACGGTTCATTGTTGGACTATGGAATCATTTCTGCCAGGAAACTCATTTCAAAACAGCAAGATCAATTTTCTGGCACCAAGGAACCAGCCGGCGCTCTAGAAATAAAAGGGATGAAGTCATTAATTGAATAGGTGTCAATTTGAACATCTTCCTGCCCGAAGCTGGTCTTCTCTGTCCTGACCAGCAGAGGGCGACTCTATGAGAACGTGACTCGACTTCTCACTTGATTTAAAACGTCAGTAAAACATTTCCTGAAGAGTTTATGGATCAGTCTCTACTTTCAAGTCTTCTTCAACACATGATGGCCCGTTTACAGTCAGACAGACCATAAAGCACCGGATGTGTTGGGGGGCGTGGTACCGTCCCATGGGTGCACAGGTCACAGGCGTAGGAGGTCGTGTAGAGGACGAGATCTCAGTCAGGCCACACCCCTCTCCCGATCCTCCACTTCTGGTTTCAAAAAAACAAGATGGCGGCGGCCAAACTGCTAAACTCTTCAAAATGGCGGCTCACAAACCGGCGGGGGACGTCCCGTTCGGCTCCGCCCACTCTCACTTGCTTTCACATTCACAGTCGCGTGCTTTGGAGGCGAAGCTTCGGCTTGAGGCTCAGATCATCGGCTGTAAAAATCTTTCTGCGTGTTGCCGGTTTCTCCTGCATCGTCGACGACACCTTTAATGCTACGCTAAGCTGAGCTAAACGGCTGCAGTCCTAAATGTCGGTAAGACGGCACGTTTCTTTACAGGGAAATCTGCTCGAGTAAAAGCAGAATTAGTAAAAAAGGTACATGAGATTCACGTCCTCTCTGTAGAACGTGGGCCATTCCCAGAGCGCTGGAGTGTGAGGCGGACGTCTCTTTCCTCTGAGCGCAGTGGAAAGTTCACCTTGTGTGTGTGTGTGTGTGTGTGTGTGTGTGTGTGTGTGTGTGTGCTGCCCTGCTGATTATGCAAACAACCCCCAGCAGCCAGCAGCAGCCTGAACACACACACACACACACACACACACACACACACACACACACCTGACTCACACGTGACGTCACGCACAACAGGGGCCTCCGTTGAAATACAGGCCGCAAAGGTGTGTGTGTGTCACCGTGTGTGTGTGTGTGTGTCACCGTGTGTGTGTGTGTGTCACCATGTGTGTGCGTGCGTTGTTTGCCGTGTTTACACACAACAGTGCAATCGTAAGTGTGTGTCACACAGCAGGGGAACCGACGAGCACCGAGAGGAGCTGGTGATGTCACGCAGCCATAACCAAGGAAAATGTTGCGCAGCACCTGCGTCACTCCGTCGCACCGGGACAACGGCCGGTCGCAGCCGGCGGGCCGACCTCCAAACAACATCTGTCACCCGGAGCCCGGAGCTCGGGGGGGCCGCGAGCGGAGGGAGCTGCTGGTTAGTCAAGGGGCCGGTGACTGATTGTGCGTTAGGAGGTTGGAAAGCACCAGACGAGCCCACGGCTGTTGAGAGACACGCTGACCAAATACTGTCGGATGTTTGTTAAAGGAAGTAACACGACCTCAGATTCAGCCGGGGCCTTCCTGCATCACACACACACACACACACACACACACACACACACACACACACACACACACACACACACACACACACACACACACACACACGAAGAGAAAGAAGAGGTCGTCGTCTGTCCGGCAGAAAGTAAAAATGATCTCACGTGATGATTTTCTTTGGATCTTTGGCGACTTAGAGTTCGGACGTCTTGCACAGTTGAAGTGATGAGATGAAGTTGCGTCGACGCTGCCCAGGTAGCGAAGCGCCTGTCAAGAAGAACATTCACCGTCACTCATCACCGTCACCTCCGTCGCTCAGACTGTTCATCTTCCCATGTGTACATTCATCATGGCACCAAGAATAAAATGGCGCCACCCGTCGGAAGCGTCGCGGTGACTCGAGCACAACGCGGGAGAACTGCCCAGAGCTGCCAGTTGGTTCTGGGCGACATCTGAAGTCTGCAGAGACTTTTCACTCGAGACTCAGAGTCTCAGAGTCTGGTGATCTCCGTCACCGTGGAAGAGGCGGCGTCGTCAACCTGAGGCGAGAGGTTTGTTCTTCGTGTGGCCGTCGGCAGGAGACGAGTGGACAGTATTTGTGGACACTGCCCCCATGTGGCTCTGCCCCCGCCTGAGAGCAGAGGGACGGTGGGTCACCTGCTTCTACCACACGGGAACTCAATGAAGACAATCAGATGAAGTAATACATCAAAATAAGTAGTAAATATTAAGCGGTTTGAACTCACTGAGTCTTCTGGCTACTTTCATTTTCAGCTCTGTGGGAACAGGACCATCGTTTTCTAATTATGTAATATGAGGATTAATATGGTTATAGTGTATGGTACTGGTACTGGTGCTTGGTAAATGGTATGGTACGTGGCATATAATATATGTATATGGTATGGTATATAGTACTGGTACAACATATGTATTATATGGTATGGTAAAAGGTGCATGGTGTATGTATATGGTATATGTAAGGTATATGGTACAGGGTGCATGGTGTTGAATAGGGTTTTGAATATGGTTGTGAATATTGTGTATGGTATATTGTGTCTGTATGTGATATATGGTGCATGGTATATAGTACGGTATATGGTATGGTACATGATATATTGTATTGTTTATGGTATGGCGTATAGTTTTTATTCAGTATATGGAATTGAACTGTAACTCAGGTATTTTTATTTGGGAAAAACCACGAGCTAACCAGCAGCTAAATAAATTCCCCCCTGCACATTTTTGAAGTGTGATTCACTCCACACCCTCTGATTCAACCGCGTGTTCTGATAGTTAATAATTTACGAGGGGAAGGGAAAAAAATGAAAGTACCATGCCGGTGCAACGTGATAAGAGAGTAGGGGGCAGTGTCGCGGCCGCCACATGCCACAAACCCCTCGTCACGTCCTGTCCAATCAGTGACGAGAGTCTGTGGTGACGTGCACGTTTTTTTTCGGCTGGCGTAATATGAAATATATGAATATATATATATGAAATAAATAGTTTGGCTAAGTTTAGGAGGGATCAGTTTCAAGTTTATTTGGTCAAACTTTCACATTATAGTGTAAAACTTTTCATGTTATTTCGTGAAAACTTTCTTTTCCCGTTAGTTCAGGAAACTTTAACGAAAAAAACATGAAACTTTAACAAAATAGCGTAAGACTTTAACGAAATAATGACAAACTTAAGGGAATTAGCGCGAAACTTTAAGGAAATCATTTTTTACTTTAAAGAAATAACGCCAAACTTTTTACGAAATATTTTTTTACTTTAATGAATTAACGCCAAACTTTTCACATGACAACGTGTCACTGATCTGTTTTTATTTTTGTGCTTCCTTAGAGAACAAACTCTGACATGTTGAAACCTTTGCTGAACCTGTGTTTGTGGAGCAGCTTGACTTTATTCAGCACCTGGACCCACGACGCTGCTCTCACATCAACACACCCGAGAGGAGGTGAGTGTCACACACACACACACACACACCTCAGTCAGTGTGTATCCTGTCCGTGTGTGTGTGTGTGTGTGTGTGTGTGTGTGTGTGTGTAACGATACACTCATTGATTCAACGCGATGCTTCCTGTGACTCACGACTCGGAGACGCTCACACTCATCCTGGAGGAATCCAGGGGAACTTTCACTTAGATGAGTATTTTAGTCAACAGAACTCCACCTCCACTGATGGCTGATGTGAAGAGGACAAATATATGAACTTTGAAACAAGAATACATTTGAAAGGAGTGGAAAGTGGCACCTTTCAGGGTTTGGTTTTTATTTCAAACTTGAGGTAAATATTCTACTGTTGAGATCCGCACGCTGCAGTGAGACGCTGTGTTGCATGCTCAGGTTTCCATGTTTATGGTTTTTAAATAAAAATCTTCAGAATGTGAAGTTTTCAGTGACTTTCAGATGTTTTTCTCCACCTGTTCAGCTGAGGATTCCCACTTTTGTTTGTTTGTAGATTATATCTTATGGATTTAAACATTTCTGACACTTCCATGCATTGGTTGAAGTCTGTGTCTTATTCAGCTTTACTTCACTTGCTGAGTGTTTTTCCAGCGTTTGTTCCTTGAATCTATAATGTGTCTCTGCTCGTGCCTCACGTGGACCGTGGAGGAACCTTCGCAGCACATTAGTCACGAGAGTCATTACCCACTCTGAGTAATGTGATGAATGTAAATATCCATGTTTCCTCCAGTGCTCTGTTCTAAGTTTACTGCTCAGTTTCCGTCTGCCATCATCAGGTCAAACGTTTGCGGTGGTTGATTCATCCCCGACCGTGTTCTCTGAGCTTCACGCACGCGACGGCGCTGAGTCACCGCCCCGGGCTGCCGCTGCGTTATATGATATATGATGCACATGGACAGAGAATGTGTCTGACAGACTATTTACTGTAGGTAGAAGAAACACCTTTCATTTTTATTTTATTCTTTTTTTAAATAATCATGCATCAACTTTGAATTTAAGTAAGTTGAGAAGTTCAGTCTGATTTCCTTCAGATTGTTAAATTATTATTAATATACGTTTGTTTGTTTACATTAATTTGTGCTTCATTATGATACTGATGATGGAAGGTGGTTGAATTTCTATTTTATTTTTTTAAATCATAGTGTCTTCATGCTTTTGAGCTTTTGATTAATTCACATTTTGATATGAATAAAAACCTGCAAACTAAAACTTGAGTTGAGTGAAAAGTTGCTTCTCTCAGTGGAGGTCAAAGTTCAGAGAGGAAGTCACATGTATAAAAGTCTGAATATTTCATACACACACAGGTTACAGTTTCATGCTCCGTTTACTTTTAATATTTGTATTTTCCTCAAATATAATAAGAGATGTTTGTTCATCTTGTCACTCAACCGCTTCTCGTGTACGTTTGTTTTAATTTCAACAGGTTGTATTTCTGTATCGGGGCCGATATTCAGATCACAAGTCGATGCAAACTGAACATCAACTGGAACTTTGCCTGGTCCGTATTGAATAAATCAACAAATGAAATAAAAATAAATACCAAAGCGATGTTCTGTGGCTTTTCTGCATCAACGGTAGTTTCACACACATTCCCCACGAGCCCATCACTTCCACAACCGACCACGATTTCCTCACGTCGTCCAAGAAATATATATCTTCTTATTTTTTCTTCCGTTCGTCCGTTTCCTGTTCTAAAATACCAGCATGTGTCTCCAGCGTGAGTCACTGGAGTTAAGAGTAAAAAACAAATATGAACGGAATAAATACAAAGTGACTCACACGAGTGACTAACACATCTGGCACACACACCTTCGTCTTTGATCCACTGTGATGGTGTGTGTGTGTGTGTGTGTGTGTGTGTGTGTGTGTGTGTGTGTGTGTGTGAGCATCCATCTCGTTCATAACTACAGTGACATCTGCTGGCTCCAGGTTAAACACTGCACATCTGTTCTGTGCAAGGATTTAAAAATCTAAGATTATTAGGAAATATGAGATTAGTTATCTTGTTTGGTTGTTTTTTAAAGTTATTTACTTGTTTCCTTCTTCTAATTCTTGATATTCTCTTGAACCGATCATGAATGTGTCTGATTTCAAGATTTCCAGTCAAGTAAAATCATAATTTCACTCAAATTCAGTTGTTATTTCTTCTATTTTAGCTTTTCTTTTTTGCAGTGTCTGTTCATATTATCATCATGCGTCAAACACATGCTTCACATTACAGCTGAAACAGTTCATCGATTAATAATTGACTACTAAATTAATCGCAGTCTATTTTGATAATCGATTTCGATTTTTTTAAGTCGTTTCTATAAAGAAAAAAAAGTCAAATTTCTCGGATTTCAGCTTCTTAAATGTGAATATGTTCTGGTTTCTTTGCTCCTCTGTGACAGTAAACTGAAGATCTTTGGTGTGAGGACAAAACAAAACATCATCTTGAGGTTTTGGGAAACACGATTGACATTTTTCACCATTTTATGAACCAAACCATCATAAAGCTCTACTGTACATAGTGACACAGTAACTAGAAAGTCACGATATTACTATACTACTATCATATTAGTACTACAATAGCTGAAACCGACAAAACAGGGCAGTTAATAGAATCATAATCTCCACCTCAGAAGATGAAACCACATTCAAATCTGCTCGGAGCCAAATCTCACACACTTTCAAAAGACATTCAAAGATGAAAAAATGTTTAAACGCTAAAAGCAGTGGATCAACACAGGCCACAGTGTCCAACTGTGTCTCATATTAAAACCCTGCTTTGATATTTAAAATGTCAACGTCCAAAAACCTCCGTCTCCCAGCAGCACACAAAAAAAAAACCTGAGGGTTAAAAAAAAAAAGGGTCATGAATAAAAACAAAGGTGTTTGTCAGACGCAGCCGCCGGCGGTCGTCACGATGAAACACTCACTCACTCACTGTGTCACGATGGAACAATGGAGCTCGCCTGAGCGACTCGACGACCTCCGTCAGGAAGTTTCCAAAATGAAAAGTCAAGCCGAGGTGAAGGGAAACATTATTAAATGATCCCGGCACCTTAAAGGAGTTCATTTATAGAGATATTAGAGGCTTAATATTCATGTCTTTGTGCAAAAGCTTCATACAACACGTCAACACTCGGCAACAACAGTTGCCTGCTACCGACAGTCCGACTGAAGACTGAGCGACAGTCACGACAAATCATTTCATGGTCCGCGGCCCGTTCTCATCCCGGTGGAGGAAGGAGCCAGCTTCTGTTCCTCTTTTACAAACTGACAACTGTCCAACTTCCTCTTTTCATCTCCAGTAAACCGCGGCTCCACCCGGTCTATGTTCTGTTTCCCCTCGTTCGGAGGCAGTGAAGTCTGAAAGCGGAGCCACGTGGTTTGATAACCAGGCGCCGGCCTACGGACGAGGATCAGACCTCCAGCTGGTCACAGGCACAAACATCACACATCTGCCTTGTTCCAGTCGTTTCATTTCTTTGCCCGTAGACTTGATTGAGATGTAACGCACAGTTCCCCCGGTGGAGCCGGTCGTCCAGAGGCACCGTGGGGATTTCTAATGAGGCGGGGAACAAAACAAACTGGGAGCAGCGAAGGAACGCTCCCACGGAATAAGAAGAGAGGAGTCGGGTCGCTGCCCTCTGAAGAAAACACCATCTTTCACTGTGAAAGTGTTCATTTCGACACATCACGTGGTTATTTACTTCTTCACACTAGCAGGAAGATAATTCTTCGCTTTTTTAGTCTCAAGCGACAATTATATTGGTCCACAATTGTTCTGCAATATCGCTGCATCTCAATCCGTTTGTGAGTCATCACACTCGTGAGTCTGTAAACTAATCCGCCAACGTGTGTGTTGAGTTGTAACACAATTATTTTCTGGGAAATGTGATGTCCACAGAAACGACGACACCATCTTGACCTCACCACGTTGTTCCCGACGCGGTTTTTCACGGAAAAATATAACTCGGTTCGATTCACGGCACAAAGGAAACTGCGTCAGCCGCCGTGTAAACCAACACAAGGAAGAGAACAGTGGTCTACTGGAGTCTGTCTCCACTATGGGAACGGGAGAACAAGTCCACCTCACAAGAGAAGACGAATCCCGTTGACGGAGGAACAAAAGCAGGCGTCACAAAACAAGAGTGAACCTCTTCTACTTTACTTCTCTCAAACTTTATTAAGTCAGTGTCTCAGAAGAAACTCACCAGCTCCACCAGGATGAAGACTTCCTCCTCCTCCTCCTCCCCTCAGCTCCCATCATGCTCAGCAGACCGACTTCCTGCCGCCCGTCAGGTTCTGTGGACTCAGACATCAACAGATCTTCATACAGTTGTGTGCAAATTAACATAAGAGCTTACGTTTTAAAAAGGAGCCTGTCATTTAATCTTAATGTAAAGTTACTTCTTATTCCATGAGCTGAGAAAAAGACCAATGTAATATTAAAAGACAACGATCAGGAGTTCGACAAATTCTGTGACTCTACAAACCTCAGGCTGGCTCTTGATTCAGCACTGAAACTAAAACTACCTGTGACTTCAGTCCTCTGAAAAACAAATGAACATCTGATTCTCTCATAAACACAGACTCCGTGCGTGAACGTGGCGATGTGAGGAGGATGTGAGGCGTCACCGTCCCTCCTCGCACATCTGACGCTTGTTGGACTTTCATCTGGACATTTTGTTTTCCATCCAAACTGATTTTAATATCTTATGTTTTTATGGTTTGATACATTTTGTTGCAGGTGGGGTTGCTTGTTTTTCTCTTGCAACTGTGATTTTAAATGGCTCTGCCTGCATCTTCACCGATAAATCATCTATCAATCGTTCTCAAAATATTTAATTTGAGTGCAAACTTCCACCAAGGATAACTCCACATCTCGTCATGTTGAAGGATGAAAAAAAAAAAATCCATAACCAGATTAGCTTTTAATGTTAAAAAATGTTTCCTTCCTCAACGAAATATAACGGAATATTCGGTTCAAACGTTTTTGAGTAACAAACAAGACAACGATGAAAGTAACGAGGTAACAACGGTGAATAATCAGAACCGAGCTGCAGATGTAAATAAAGACAGTTATTGTTTATTGACGCTTTAAAACATCCTTCAAACAATAATCCCGTTTCCAGGGAAACGTCTCTGTACAACGCTTTTTAAACTAAGCACTTTTATTCATATAGAAAACGTTTGTGGCGCAGAGCTTCAAAAAAAAATAAAAATCACGCGGCTCCTTCAGATTTAATGGCAGGTACTCTGGAGGAAAAAAAAATTACAGCATTCCATCAACAAATATGTTCCAAGCAATAAATATGCATTTTTATAAATAAGTGTAAATTTACATCAAAATAAAAAAAGAACACAAATTAAAGTTCACTCTTTTTTTATGTGCAACCCTTTTTCTTTTATCTGTGACTCTGCGGTTTGTTGGTCTACAGATTATTTCTGTAGCCGAGCACTCGTCGAGATAAAAACTGATCTGAAACAAAAAAGAAATGTCACTCAAACTTTTTTCACATTACAAAACAGTTATGTTTTCCTGACCGACGAGCTGTCGAACATCCGGAGGAGCAGCGACGCTCACGACGAAGCTCTGGCGTCGAAAACCCACAAACAGAAAAAAAAAAGTTTAAAATAAGAAAAGAACACCATCACGTCAGTAGTCTTTGTGTGACCAGTGAAAATTAATATGTACAAAACTTTTAATTCATAACGTAACTGAGTGGGTTCTTTGTGTGTGTGTGTGAGTTCTGGTGAAGTCCAGCTGGGCCAGCAGTAGAACAGTCTGGTCGTCGTGACGACAGGAGGAGCTGTCGGGGGGCAGGTTGCATAGACACGCAGCTTCTTCACGCAAGCTGCCGTTGTGGGGGGAGCTACAGAGTTGCAGTGAGGACGACTGCCGGCTTTACTTCCTGAATATCTGAGAAAAGTTTTCCGGAGAGTTTTCCAGATTTAAGTCCGTTGTGGTTCCTCGTATAGACATCAAGAGGACGAAGGCAGCGGAGTCGCCTGCGGAGAGAGAGAGACAACACACGACTCATGGATCGTCCTGGATCTGATTCAGACTCGTTGCGTCGCCGGTGGTGTTTTGATACTCACTAGTGTGAACTGGTCGTAGACCTGCATGAGGTCGTCGACCTTGTACTGCTCCAGCACCACAAAGTTGTCCAGGTCGCTGCTCCCCCGGCGGGCGCAGTCCTGACAGTGCACCACGTAAGTCTTCCTGCTGTTGCTCTCACTGGTGACGAACAGCAGGTCGAACACTTCCACCTGGGAGTGAGAAGACGGGAAGCGTTGAAACCAACACATCAGGTAGAGAGGGAGAGGACCTACGGTGGGCTGGGTTCCTCACCTCACAGATGCTGCAGTAGTGCGCCGGCTCGTTGGCCGTCCTCCCGTGCCACACCAGCTCCTTCCCGGCAGCGAGCAGCAGCTCCCGCTGCATCTGACACTGCTTCAGAGTCCGTAACAAACAATACCTGACACACACAGAAATACACCGAGATGATGAGTGAGTTCAAGAAGAAGAAGAAGAAGTTGTGTTTCATCCTTCAGGAGCAGGAACGACGTGTCTCACTTGATCATCTCGAAGAGCCGGTGGTCCGACACCTTGATGTTCCTCGCCATGTTCCAGGAGAGGTGGATCATGGGGACGATGGACTTGACGCTCTGCAGCTTGTTCCACTCGTAACGCTCCACTGCCAGTTTGTACTGATTCGCTGAGGACAATCACAGACGGACAGACACTCAGTGTGTGCTCACACAGTCGACCTGTAGGATCGGGTACTGAATTCCAGTGCCAGAGCCATTTACTGAAATAGTCGCGCTGCTTACAGGCAGTAGCATTAGCCTACAGTTAGCTAGTAGCTACTCCGACATGAGTCAACAAGACGACAACAAAAATGCCAGAAGCTAAACGATTTCCAAGTGTGTTTCATGCGACACCGGGACGTGCGGCATTTCATACTCTCGAGCGAGCGTTCCTTCGCTACGCGCTCACAAGCACTGAAACTATTTAGTGTTAAATTGTTGGAGTTGGGTTTTATCCATTATGTAAATTTTTTGAGGGTTTTTAATTTATTTATATTTGAATATTAAAGTTAAGTAAAGTTTAAACTGTGAACAATTAAATTTAAAGGTTGAAATTTGCCTTAACAATAAAAAAACGCTGTTCTATATAATAAACCCCACTGACCCCCATCTTTCCTCACCTGTGAGGGGTCCGACGTTCCAGGCGATGTTGTTGCACCAGCCGATGGCCTGGACCCAGTGGACGGTGCCCGTGTTGAGCCACACCAAGTCTCCCGGCCGCTGGATGAAGCGGTAGACGGGCACGTTGGTCTCGTACAAGTCCTCCAGGTTGGGCCACCACGACCCCATCAGGAAGTTGATGTTGTTCCTGTTAGAGAAGAAAACCATCATGAGCGTCAGTATCAGCTCGCTGGGAAAAACTTCTCAGAGTGATCGCTTCCCCGTGAGGTGACGCACTTTTCACAGAAGTCGTTGATGACGCCCCAGTACGGTTCAGGCACGGCGAACCACTCGCAGTCCCCGGGACCGATGTTGATGTTGACCGAGCAGAAGTTGTTGTTCTCTTGGTGACCTGCAAAAGACGAGGACGTGGTTTCTGTTTCGGACCGTCTGTTCGTTCGTTGGTACGTTTGATCGTCAGCAAGATTACGCTAATGAATACTAAACAGATTCCCAGTGAATTTGGTGGAAGGATGGAACATGGGCCAAGAAAGAACCTATTCGATTTCGGAAAACAAAGGGACGTTCCCGTTGGTGTCTGTGTTTTACCTGGCGTCCTGCTCCCCGGCACCTTCATGTAGAGCTGCACCGTGTTCATGCCCAGGATGGTGTGTCCCACGTGGCTGAGAAGGTTCCCGGCCGACACCACGCGAGCAAACGCCGGCAGCTTCGCCAACTCCTGAAGCTGCTGTTTCCACCTGCGAAAGGTTTACGGGCCGGTTACGCTCAAAAGTAACATCATTTAAAAAAAGACGTGCGTCTACTACGTTCGTCAGGGTCACTCACTTCTTTTCGTCCGAGAGGTCGATGTTGGTGCCGAACTTGAGGTGTTTGAAAGGACCTTTCCGCCGCCGCATCGCACTGACGGAGCACGAGAGAACGACGTGGTTTAGTCAAAGAGAGGAAACATAAACCAGCACACGCACAGAGAACTGAAATCTGAAGACGCAAGAAACATTACCTGTCCGACGAACTCGCTTCTACGTCCACCTCCTTCTTCTTCTCGTTCTCCTCCTGTCGCACAAATTCACAAACGTATTGAAAGTGTTCAGTCGGTGAAAATAAACTTTTAGAAACGTGTTGTCAGTGTCCCACTGACCCGCAGAGACTCCTGGAAGGATGACGCCTGGTACTGGGCGTACTTGACGATGGTGGTGTGCGAGCGGCTGCTCTCGCAGCGCCACATCTTCCTGCCGCCGCTCGGGTCCCAGTTCTCGTCAGTTGGCTGCGCCAGCTGGGTCCGCACCTCCACCAGGTGGTCGGGGTTGGCCTCCACCAGCGTCTTGGTGGAGAACAGGCCGAGGTCTGCGAGGACAGAGGAGCAAGAGCAGATAAATAATAATACTAATAATAGGGACGCACCGAAATTAAAATTGTTGCTCAAAAAAAACAAAAATAATGAAACACTTGGCCGAATACTTAAAAAAATACTTTCATTAATTTTGCCAATTTTTTCCTTGCAATTGCCTTAATGAATTTTTTATTTACTTTTACTTTTTTTTGTCTGGATTTTCAAGGATTTTTTTTCTTTTTAGAAAAGTGCAATTTTTTAATTATTATTTCACACTGAATTTATTTATTTTTTACATTCCAGTAGACATTATACCAAAAAGCAAAATATAACTTAAAATAAATAAATTAGTAAATTTTGTATTTGTTTTTTGGAACCATTGTTCTTAAAGTAGAACAGGATGGGAAACTTTTGTTGGAGTACGGTTCGACGGGACAGGGCAGGTGGTGGTTTGTGGCCATTCTATCTTAAAATAATAAAACATTACTTCCTTAATATATATATATATATATATATATATATATATACATATATATATATATAAACCAGTGAACAATCTCTCAGATTAAATAAACCCTTAGAGTCTTTGTACTAGAAAAGCAGATGTTTGTAAATTCTTGGCTAAATCACAAGAGTTTCTCCCAACAGCGAAGACACACGTGCAGTAACGATTTCCGCTTGCAGGTGGTGCTGTTGTCATACATGTCAAATTCATCAATACACACACACAAACAGTTATGATTACAGAGACACACCCACAGAGCCACGTGAGGAAACATCCAGTCGTCAGCGAACACAGCTGCTGCTGTAGAACTCAAACTAACGTCTGAAACGTCACAAACCTGGAGAATAAAAAAATCAAACTTGGTACCCAGTTTTAAAGCTCCGGCCAGGCCTCTGATGACGGTGACAGGGTTGGTGGGGTTGGTGCAGAACTGATGGAGTGGAGGGAAGAAGGCGTCCCTCTTGTTTTCTAGCTGTAAGTCGAGAGAGAGGAGGAGGAGACACGGGATCAAGGAACGTGGAGAATCAACACTTTCCCACAACACGGTGAACACACTTTCCTCTACGGTGTGTGTGTGTGTGTGTGTGTGTACGCACATAGATACTGGGCGTGGGAGGGTTGAGTTTGTCCTTGGGCAGCGGCGGGGAGGGCGAGCACGGGGGCCGCGGCGGCGGACACTTGTCCAGGAGGATGCTGCTCGTCGACAGGCCGTTCTTCCCAAGATTCCTGCAGCGAGAGCGAGAGACAAGTCAGGTTACGAACAAGCTTCTTCAGTTTCCTCATGTTAATCTCATTCTGCCGGTCGATGACATCGCCGCTCACATGAAGGTCACTTACAATCTTTTGTTCAGATTTCTGCAGGTTCATTAATTGTGTTTGTGTCTTTTTAAAACCTCACAGGCTGTTCATGAAAAAAACAAAAAAAACCTGTGTTTTGGGAAACACGGTCGACAATTTTCAACATTTTATGAACCAAACAACGAATCTATTAATCGATAATGAAAATAATCGTAAGTTGCAGCCCTACAGTACACACACGCACACATACACACTTCCTACCTGCAGGCCTTGAGGACCTCACTGGAGCTGGGGTAGATGGAGAACGAGGACCAGGGAGCCAGACCAGCCGGGGCGCCGTGCCTGTGAGTTCCCCCAGAAGGCTTCAACTTCATCGGGCTCTGGGAGTCCTCGGGCCCCGTCGTCCCGTTAAGCTTGGGCCCCTGGTCGTTGTTGTTGTCGGCGGTGGACGGGCTGTTAAGGCAGGAGAGGCTGTTGGTGGTGTGAGGGTCTGCGGAGCGGGGAGAGGGCGTAGAGGTGGCCGACGGCGAGGTTGTCGTGGATTGGAGACCCGGGTGGACGTTGTTGATTTTCTCTGAGGAAGGCCCTCCCTGGTTACTGTGGTTATTGTTGTCGTCGTTACTGGTCGCATTGGCTTTTCCCTTTAGCAAGGCTGAGAGCTGAGGATTGTCTGAAGTGAGCACGCCGGGGGCAGGAGAGCTGGGCTGCGACGGGCCAGCCGAGCAGTCCGTCAACCGCGGCTGGACGTGATTAGTCAATCTCTGCGCGGGGGCGGCGCCGGGACTAAGGGGAGTCCCTGCGGACTGCCTGGCGGCGGCTGTGGCGGCGTCCGGGCCTGATGGCAAAGTGGCACCGGCACCGCCATTGCCCCCTGAAGGCGTGGCGTCTTTGGTGTGGACCCCTGAGGTAGTGGCACAGTGGGGGGGCGAGGACAAGTGGTTGGGCGTGGACTGGGGGGAGGTGGGGGACAACGACGAGGCTGAGGAGGAGGCAGTGCAGGGCCCAGAGGAATGTCCCACCTGATTCAGCAGAATGCCGGAGGAAGAGAACGAGGAGGTGTGAGGGGAGGACGAGGAGGAGGAAGAGAAAGGGGGTTCTCCATTGGGACCCGCCGAATGTGAACCTGGACCTTTGTGAAGCCCCTGGAAGGAGAAGACGACACGTCGAATCAGACAATAATATGACATAATAATAATAAATCAAAGGGAAGCGGTGAGTCACCTGAGTGGTAGTGTTGCGCTGCTGACTCCTCCACGTCTCGTCTGGGTGACTGGGACTACTGGTGGTGCTGCTGGTGCTGGGGCGACTGGCGGCTGTGCAGTGGTGAGGTAGAGAGTTCTGCTGCGGGTAAGGCACGTTTCCGTTGCTCGCGGCGGCGCCACCTCCCAGTCCTGGGGTGTGGTGGTTCCTGTCCAGGTTTCCCAGCGGCCCGGCCGCCAACGGACTCAACGAGCACGACCCGTTGGCCGTGGGCTGCGCCGTGTGATTGAGGGGGGAGGCACGGGGGAGGAGGTGGTGGTGAGGGGGCTCGGCCGAGGGACCGTTGGAGAAGCCCGGCTGCGGCTGGCCACCCGCCGCCGCCTGCTGCCTCATCTGAGAGAGAGAGAGACGAGAAGATTCAGAAGCTTTTCGTAATGACTGTGGTCGGGTAGAATCCGGCGTGTGGTTGAGTGTTTACCTGCTGCTGATGCTGCTGCATGAGAGAGAACTGGTTCTCCAGCTGCTCCAGCATCTGCACCTGAGGAGGCTTGAGGTTCGCTCTGTTGGTCCGCAGGTGATCCAGGTGCTGCGCGGTTCACAACAGTGTCGATGATTATTAATCATGACCGATATGATCCTGGTTTTATGAAACAACTTTATGCATCCTGTAATGACTGAGTTATTTGATGTGAAAGGTCTCTAATCTATTCGATTTTTATTGACATTATTTAAATTTATTTTATAATATTTTTTTGTATTTTCAGATTTATATTAGAATTGTTATTATTGACATTATGTGTGGGGAGAAACAAAACAAAATATGGAGGAACAATTGTCCAATTGTTCACAAAAATGTTTTTGTACACTTATGTTCCTGCCACTAAAATTATTGTAAAAAAAATATATATTTTTTTTACAATAATTTAAATCGACAATAACGAGGCTGATTATTTTGTCAATAAAAACAGCTTTAGAAAAAAACTCTTTGCACGAGGAGCTAATTATAAATGTTAAAAAAAATACATATAGTCTCATTTCTTAATGTCAACACTTCTGTTCGGTCATAACATTTTTCAGCTCAAAAATGTTTGCGTGAACAAACAAGACGCAGACAAAGACGGCAACAATTAATCTAAAAGAAAAAATACAAAATGTGCCTTAATCAATAATCGGTCTGGAACAAACTGAACTCTGACTGATCTGGTATCTGAGGATACATTGACATTTTCACTTCTCATGAAGATAAAAAAAATATGCTTCACTGAGAAGATCCACATGACGGTGAAGCTATAGAGGCCTGTTCTGCATTAATAAATATTAACAAAACAAAGACTGATTATTAATATCATGTGGACCGGAGACGTTTCTCCCACCTGGAGCTTCTGTGGCGTCAGGTACCAGCTGGGGATCTGCTGCTGCTGCTGGTTGTTGTTGTTGTTGTTCGTCCATGAGTCTGCGACGCTCTGAAAACGAGACAGGGAGAAAAAGAACAGTTTGTGCCTCCGCTCATCTTTTTTATGTCATCCAGCAGAAAGAAAAAACAAAGTCCCGTTCATGTTCTTGTCCGTACCTTGGCTGGACTGGCAGTGCGTTTCTTCTTGGCAGGACTGGCCTGCGGGTCTGTGTGGTTACTGGCCGGCTGGCCTTCCTCCGCCTTGCAGGCCTGAAACATCCAGCACAGAGACGCAAGTCTGTGAGGACGCGCTGCGCAAACAATCGACAGCAACACTCTTCTTCTCCGAGTAAACAACACGACACGGAATGAGTCTCAATGTAATGATTCAAAAAGAAAAGACAGCCACAAACCCAAACTCTTCTGCACAATACGGTGGCCCTGAATTAACAAATCACAGAGACAAATAAGAAAACACACAACGGTAAAACAGAAACTAGACAACAGCAAAACGCGTAGCTTCTGTTTGGTTGTTTTCTGATTTTTCTTTGTGTTTTGCACTTCAGGGCCACCGTAGATAATTAAACATTGCAGTTCCACGTTGAACCACATTCACATGCACAAGCATTTAAAATGTTGCAAGTGTGATAATACTCTGATTAGATTATTATATCTAATCAGAATCTTATATCTAATCAGAGAAACCATATATTATAAGATATGGTTTCTTTGTTATCACCTTAATCTGAGTG
Organism: Scophthalmus maximus; assembly: GCF_022379125.1. NCBI lineage: Eukaryota > Metazoa > Chordata > Actinopteri > Pleuronectiformes > Scophthalmidae > Scophthalmus > Scophthalmus maximus. The sequence goes on from NC_061528.1 coordinate 2,035,146, forward strand.
ATTGAGGTTCATAATCAGAGTTTTCATGCTGTGTTTCAGATGTGACATGAATCAGTGGAGGGTTTGTTGGACGTGCGACAAACCCTTCCCATTGTCAGTGACACTTTTCCCAAAACTCAACTTGTGTTTGGTGGTAACAACAAAATGAAGCAGTCGCAGTGATGGAAATGATTGTTAAACGAAACCAAAAAGAGGATGATGTTAATGTTGAAGTGCATGAAAACGGATTAGACGAAGAAAAGAGGATTGAATAAAATGATGTGTTGATGGGAGTGAGGGGGGGGCAGCCTTCAGACCTCATGTTCACGACTGAGATTTGGCTCAATTTAACAATTAAAAAACATATTTAAACTTGAGTTCTTTTGCAGCATCAAAGTAATAAATCTTAATACTTTGTCATTTTGTTGGAGCAGAAACTAACGAAGGTCGACTACGCTCCAGGAAGAGATCACAACAGTATGCCGGGGCCTCGCTCCGACTCCCTCAGTCTGCATCCCATACCAGAATGTTTTGTTTTTTGTCTGATGAGGATGAAAAATCAGAGAGTGTCCCAAGCGAGGCCTCGGCTTTAAAACAGCTCTTATGCACCTACGGTTGAAATTAGGGCTGGGCGATATGGCTGAAAACTGTATAACGATATAAGTGTTTCATATCGGTCGATATCAATAATTATTAATCATTTTTATGACCTAAGAAACACAAACACGAGCCAACGAGATGGCGCAACCAAACGTGATACTGTTACATGATTGGCTATTAGGCGTGTCACTCCATACGTTGCTAGGTACCAGAGGAAGCGTGCCGGCGTAGCTAGCGGCCGGCGTAGCAAGACTCTTTGCTCTGGTTTCTTCCAAAGAGGAAAAAAAAAATTAACGAAGCGTTCTATCGAATGCATTTTCTATTGATATTGATTACGTGTCTATGGCGATACATATCGTTATATCGCCCAGCCCTAGTTGAAATAGTTTTTCCAAAGAGGCTAGAGTCTGGATCTCACCTGCTGCGCCTGTGCAGTGTTCAGGGCCCCCTGCCTGGACGTGAGCTCAGCAGGAATGGGCAGGCTCCACGCCTCCTCAATACTAGGAAGCATTTTACTCTTATTCTGCAGACTACCTGGTTGTAGGTTACACAACTGAGCCTAGGAGAGATCGTGTAAGACACAAGCTTTAGTGCCGAGCTTTAGTTGGACAGGAAAAGGCACTTCAACAGAAAAAAAAATACAGCGGTTTTTTTTTTTAAGGCAACCAAATACAGAATATAACTGAAATGTTCAATGCAAATGAAGAGGTATGCTTTGCAATTAACCAGTGAGAGAGAAATGTGTTTTAAACATCAATATGAATCGTTTCGTTCATATCTCGGTGGTTCAGAAATCATAATGACAAAAGCAACAATCTGCATTTTTTTTTTTAAAGCCAATTGCTTTGGCAATAAAACACAGCACTTCAATATCCACAGATACTCCACGACATCTACAACAAACAGGTTGATGATGGGTGACGGGTCGTCCGGGCGTCGGCACCCCCTACCTGCAGCAGTTTGATGCGTTGCGTGAGCGCCGCCGTGTTAAGGCAGGCATGGCTGCGCGTGGCGTTGACGTAGCACTTGATGGCGTCGTGCGGCTGGCCGCACGACTCGTACAGCGTGCCCAGGTCCATCCAGGCCGCGGCGTGGCTGTGGTCAAGCTGCACGGCACAGATGTAGGCCTGCAGCGCGTCCATAGGCTGGTTCTGCTGCTGGTACAGCACCCTGCAGCAGAGAGGAGGGGTGATGTAGGTCCATGTCTTTCTGAGATATCCCAAATCTCAGAGGCCCCCGGAGGACATGACCCACCCTTCATACATCTATTTATAGGCCCCCTCCTCAACCTCCCGCTGCTCCATTATCCAGCCTCTCCTGTCGCACTGCAGCGGAGCCACCAGCACAGTTCTGCTCCCTCAGACTCTTACAGATGTTTCCCCCCTCCATCCCTGTGACCTCCGTTAAGTTCAGTTCTTACCCTATGGAGCACCAGGTGTCGGCGCTGGCCTCCGACTTGTCGATCGACTGGCGGTAAGAGATGAAGGCATCCTGCACCTTCCCAATACTGGAGTAGCACCTGAGGAGGAAGGAAGGAGGAGCAGGAGATGGATGTGAGTAACGGCAGATAAACGTGAGCTCTTGGGTAAAAATGCAAACACACTTCAAGTGGAGCGCTTCAGTCATCCGTCACGCCGACGGCCAAACATTCGCTTACATCTACAAACACCTTTCACACCACGCACGAGTCCTTTTGGGAGCTTTTTACCTCAAACCCGAAGACGTGCAGTTGCCCCTAGTCAAGCTACTTCGACACAGCGTCATATGGGAACCTCACACAGCAATTTTTGCGAACATTTTCCAGAGTTCATGTCTGAAAAACGGCTTGTGAGAGAAAAGTGTCTGTCCCAGTTAATGCAACTTAAATAATTACAATCATAACTAGTACATTTCGCGGTAGTTGTCTAACCTCTGCCAACAGTAAATTGAATCAAGCTGCGCCAGATCTCTCACACTCTGATATCAGTCCACTAAATATGCCAGATATTTTTCATAAAGATCCATGAATTATTTCCTGGGAAAACAGTGAACATTTCAAAAGTCCAAAAAAAGCTCTCTCCCAAGGTTTGAGGAAACGATTTAAAAAATCCTTTGTCCATATCGGCAACCAAATGTAATGGATTCTTTCTTGTTTCATGGAAATCTGCTCAGTAGTTTTGTCGTAATCCTTCTGACCAACCAACAGACAAACCAACCAACGGGGGGTGAAAACATCACCTCCTTGGCGAAGGAAAAAATAATAATGAAAAAATTGTTGCAGGTCTGAAGGACATGAACCAAAACCCAGTATTAAAGACTGTATTGATGAGCTCAGCGTGTTCAGGCTCAAGTGGAAGCTGTGTGGTGTTAGAGGGTAATAACGTTCCACACACACACTTTACTGCTCAGGATGTAGCCAAGCCAAGCTAACACCTACAGGGGCAGCATGGGCCTCGAGGGGGAGGGGGGGCATCAGACGCCCGTGTGCAGTCGCCCGACTTATTTGCCCCTCGGGAGAAAAGCAAACAGCAAGAGAGACACCGGAGTGTGTGGTGAGGATAACGTGTCACGACCGAGTTCATTCTGGCAGCGAAGCGCTCGTGTAGTCAAGATCACTATCGTAGCTCGACTGGCAGATGGCTCCTAGGTTGAACAAACAGTCTAATCAGGACTCTCTGATTGGTCGGGAGTCCAGCCCGTTTGAAAGACACTCACACTTCCCGGTCCGTCCTTACCTGCCGAGAAAGTACCAGGACTGTCCGGAGTTGGGGTCAGCCTCTAGAGACTTCTGCAGACACTGGATGGCATAGCTGTCCTTGGTGCCTTTATCCCCGAGCTGCTCCACCGTGTGATGCATCCAGCCTGGAGGAGGACGAGGAGGAGCAGAGAGGGTTAGGGTGAGGGGGCGCGGCTTCAACAACATTCACACCAAAACTTCTCTCGACCAAACCGGCTGACGTTTAAAAAAAGGTGTGTGGAGTTAAATCTTAGAGTCCAGGACCTGGATCAGAAAGACAAGTGCAAGCAGACCAGACGCAAACAACACAAATGGCTTCTCCTCTTAAGAGCTGTGGAACGAAGGAGGACAAAGAGGGGGAGGGGGGATAACACACACACACTTGACAACAGATAAACAATCACTCAGGAAGAGAGAGGCGCAAACCAACCACAGACGACCTCCGCACTTCTTCTCCTCTACACCTGTGGCACACTCCACAGGTCACCATGACAACGCCAGGCAACTAGACTGGGAATGGTTTTTACAACTGGGTGACGGGGGAGGAGGTGGAGGAGGACATAGAGGCCGCCCGCACTGCAGAGAGCAGGAGAATGAAATGAAAATATCTCTCTCTGCTAGTGGCTCAGGGGAAATGAACGTGTTCACCTCACGCTCTGGATGAATCGTCGCCTGCGAAGCTTCGACTGTCACACGATCCGACAAAAAAATCTTCAGCTCATCCTACACTAAGCTGCAGGACGCAGGTTGATTTTAACCACGTTAAATAGCTGTTAACTGTCGCTACACTAAAGGAAAAATCACTTCTACTTCTGCGCCGCTGTCGAAACAGGACAGGTCAGTGGCAGCACAACGCAACGGCTGTTTTGGGCAACAAAGAAGAAGAAGAAGAAGAACATTTTGGTTTTATCTTTGAAACTTCGTGTTTTCACGTGGGTTCATGGACTCACGTACTTGCCGGCATTTCTGATACTGGAACATCTCAAACTAATGCACATCTAGTACTGTTATTGCTGTTTTCCATGTTCCGAATTTATTATTTATTCTATTCCTTTTTCATGGGGGTATAAAATTGCATTAATCTGAGTTGTCACGACGACAGATCACGTCACATTAACGTGACAGTTTCTCGACAGATGTTCATGTGGAGTCACTTTGCTGCCGCATGAGTTTTGCAAGCTGCATCTGGAAACATCTTTCTACATGAGGTCAGCAACTAACGGTCATTTTCATTATTGATTATTTTCTTGAAAAACAAAAGCATCAAAAATTTGAGAAGCTAGAAGCAGCAAGTTTTGCTGGAAATAATGTAACAAACTATGAATCCGTTATCAACACAGTTGCCTGTTAATTTTTTTTGGTGTGAACACGTCTGTCCATGGCCGAGATACAACAAACCAAAGCAAAACCCAGTAAACTGATGAAGTTGTTACAGTGTTGTTTAGTTGTACTATTAAACTGAACAACACATTATAGACAAATTTGACAGACAGAAATTTTTCTGTTTTTCTGTGGCACCAAAATCAACTTTAAAGAAACTCAAACAATTAAATTCTCTCCCTGTCCATCCAGTGAGACTCTGGTTAATTAACGCTGAACCTCACAAACACACGAAAGCAACATGACTTTGTGAGCACGTGTTCACACAAACTCCCTGTGGGGGGAAGGGAACCAGAGGAAAACAATGCTCTCCTGCTTGCAGTGCACAGACACACACACTTTGAAAAAACAGGTAGAAGTGTGTTTTTTGTGAATTAAAGACAGCCTGATGCAACAAGTGTTGCACACGATCACACAAAAAGTAGTTCAAACTTCCAGCCAGTGTGTGATCTGTCACACGTGCAGACGAAGAGCCCGACGACTGTCACTCACCGAGTTGTTGCAGTGTGGTCGCCTTCACCTGCGCAGGAAGAGTCTCCGTCTGCAGCAGACGCTCGTACGCTTCTTTCGCCGCTCGGTATTTCTTCTGCGGGCGAAATGACAGGAGAGGAGAGGAAGAGGAGAAAAGAAGAAGAGGAAGGAGGGAAACAGAGAGGTTGTTAAGAGCCAGACGGGACGGTCCAGTGTGTTTTATGGTTCTATCTGGACAGACACAAAGAGTCTTAAAGACCTCCTCACACTCGTAATGACTGGCCAGACGAACACACACACACACACGGGGGAGGGTCAGCGTGGAAGAGGACAGGCCAGACTCAACACATCGGGCAGATTTAAGTGTGTCTGCTGCACATTGGTGTGTGTGTGTGTGTGTGTGTGTGTGTGTGTGTGTGTGTGTGTGTGTGTGTGTGTGTGTGTGTGTGTGTGTGTGTGTGTGTGTGTGTGTGTGTGTGTGTGTGTCCGCTGAAGAGCACGCTTTGTGTTTCGGGGGTGAAATCTGATCTGTCCGGTCTGAGGTGAGCCCACTGTTTGTTTTAACTTGGTGACCTTATTGACCTTGAGTCTGAGCTGGTGCGTAGTGGTAGATGATTGTGATTGTGTGTGTGTGTGTGTGTGTGTGTGTGTGTGTGTGTGTGTGTGTGTGTGTGTGTGTGTGTGTGTGTGTGGATATGAACTCCTGAGTAGATTCAAATCAAATGGTTTTCAAATGAGGCGAATCTTAGGCGATAAAACGCCTCATTTCCATCTTTTCAAACAATCAGATTTTTGGCGTCACACCTGTCGGGGTGGCGTGAGCTGCAGGAACTGCATAGCGACAGCTGGCGTTGGCCAACACCCTGCACGTGAGGCGTTTATGGAACATCGGTAAAATTGCAGCTCCTGCCTGAAGGCTACATCCACATAACTACACTACTCTGGAGTTTATGATCGCCTAAAACTGAGAAGTTTGGGAATGATGACACGGTCACCCGCATTTGCTTCCTGGTTGGTTCTCAGCAGCCGACTATCAGCGGAGAAGGCAAAGCGTCGCTAACACTCCCAGTTAACAGTTCCACCTCGTCGTTATTCCAATAAAAAAATGTATCCCTGCCATTGATTGTCACCATCGCTGTTTTTCATTTGTAGTATTTTCCTTTAACCAGGCAACCAACTGCAGAGGAGACAATCTACTTCCTGTTTACATTCGTACTCACATGCTCAGTGTACGTCAAGGGTCACGTGATATAGGATTGAGGTGTGGTAGTACGGATGTAGACAGTGTTAATGTTTACTTTTAAGTTTTAAGTCTTTCAAATTTGTGCTCATTTAGTCACATCGACAAAAAATAAATTCTGAGGCTTCATTGCAGCGACAGAAAATAGGCTAGATTACACCCTACGCTGCACACACTCACCACACCAGCCTCCAACACACAATGTGAATGATCTCTTAGCAGCTTTACAACACACACACACTCTGGTCCTGGACTTCCTGTCTGCACACCATAAAAACACCTCGGTTAAGCGCTGACACTCGGGGGGGGGGGGGGGGGGGGGGATAAATGACAGAAGCTCTGAGTGGTTGGTTCCTTCCTGCTGCGACTAATGACTCATGTCATGAAGCCTGACCAGAGACAGACAAGACAACAAAACACAGACATGACAGAATTATCTGAAACATCACGTCCGACCCCCACGATTCATTCAAAGCAAACCGAGCAACAAAGGCGACTGACTTACCTGGATCTCATACAAGTGAGCAATGTGAAACTGGACTGTGGGGAAGGAAAAGAAAAGCAGACGAAAGAAAAATTAGTGTTTTCTTGTCAAAATTAAATCAGGGATATTACAAATTTATGGACAGATTGCAAACAGTATGGAACACAGGGGGGGATGGGGGAGACAGTTTCCCCTGCGTGCACATGTAATCTGAAATGTGTGTGTATGTGTGTTTGCAATGCTCTATCTCTCTCCCTCTCCCTCTCTCTCTCTCCCTCTCTCTCTCTCCCTCTCTCTCTCTCCCTCTCTCTCCTCCTCTCCCCCCCCCCCTCTCTCTCTCTCTCTCCCTCTCTCTCTCTCTCTCCCTCTCTCTCTCTCCTTGTGCCGTCTCCTAGGCAACCCCAGTCTCGGGCAGAGTCAGCAGGGAAACGGCAGCAGAAAAGAAAAATTTGCTCTGTAGAAAATATTGCTGTGCCCTTTTTTCAATATGTGCTTTCTGTCCAGTGCATCAAATCTAACACTGCGTCACACAGCAGCACATGGTCGGTCACCACGTGGTGATTATTGCAATGCTACTGTTACTGTACTGTACTTACTTTCAGCTTTGGACAAAGTGCAGAGATTGGAGTCGATCAAAGCCAGCTGAAAATGCTGCAGAGGAGAAAAAAAGAAGAACTTGGTTAAGAATGGAAATACATAAATAAACAAACCCAAAAAATAATCTAAATGTTCATGTTGCAGGTAAAAAAAAAAAGTTGATTTGCAGAAAGGACAAAAATAAATGAAACATCCCAGAACATAAAGTAGGAGATGGCTCATTGACAGAAATCCGACAGATCGACGGCGAGTCATGAATGAACCCTGGTGACCGTAACTGGAGGAGACTGAGGAAGAGGAGGAGGAGGAGGGGGGTGAACCATCGATATCCTCTCACTCAACCTGCTCCCACCTTCCTGCTGCCGGACAGCCGTCCAGTGAGACAAAGCCCTGAAAATGAGACGCTGACATCCACCACGTGAACTTTAGACAGTCGAGGCGTGGCACGCGTCCAACTCCAACTCGTCCATATCTCCAAACATCCAACAGATTCGCTTGTGACGGTGCCGGAGGTGAGTGATAATGGTTAAAGTCTGTGTCTGCTCCTGTGTGCAGGGAACATTCAGGCACACATAGGTGGCTTCAAGGTGACTGGCTCCATTGCAGCTATGAAAAGCTGCGACGTGACCCGAACGCTGCCACGCTCAGGTTTGTGCCTTCTACAAATAAAAAAAGGCGCCAAAGGAGGCGTTTCTTTTATCTGGGTCAGTAAACCTTCCCGGACCTGCTGGTGGAACCAGAATGGGATCTAGCGCACGCTGAGGGAACAGACTGTGCTCTGCTGGTTGCCGGTTACTCCACTGGATATTTGTTTTTTCTTCAAGAGGGAAAAGAGAAAAACGCTCGATGACCTTAAAGCAAATACCAGTTAATCTGCAATCTACAGCAGCAGCTACACAGTCAACGTCAGACAGATCAAAATCAAGAGCGGTCCAGCTGGAGCTTTCTCTGCTTCACCCCGAGGCCAGTGGCGCACACGCACTTATACACACACACACACACACTTACAGAGACCCCTTCCTAGAATAAACTCCCTTTCAGGCGGTACTGCGAGCCACAAATCATCAGACGAACTCATCACGGTGCAGATGTCCTTATGTCACACACACACACACACACACACACACACACACACACACACACACACACACACACACACACACACACACACACACACACACACACACACACACACACACACACACACACACACACACACACACACACACACACACACACACACACACACACACACACACACACACACACGTTACCTATATCGCTGGCAGATCACACTCCTCGTGGAACCCCCTGCTGCTGCATCCTTCTGTAGCTCACTCCCTCTGTCTCTTCTTTCCTTCCCTTTCCCTTCCTTCCTCTTTCACACTTGCTCTACCAGCCGGCAGATAATGCAGCAGGATTGTCAGCTTGGCATTCCACCTCCCTCCCCATGTCTCGCCTCTCTCTGCTTGCTTTCTTTCTTACTCTCTCTCTCTCTCTCTCTCTCTCACACACGCGCGCTCTCTCTCTCCGTCAGCCACCGCTCCTTCCCCCTCTTCTATCCTGGTGTCACTGATTACTATTCAGCAGACGGCTGCAGTGGAGAGATGACACACAATACCTCAAAGCTGGAACAGGCAGCGCCCCCCTCCTCCTTCTCCTCCTCTTCCTCACCTCCTTCCTTCCTTGGCTCAAAGCTCGTCTACGCCTACCAGCTCATCACCTTACCATTATGAATATAAATACTTGCCCTCCTCTCATTGGCTTAAGTCGCAGCCGCTAATGGAATTAAGAAAACGAGTCAGACGCAGTTCTGTGCAACAAAAAAAAGATGGCCGTCCCCGAACTCCTAATTAGGTTCCAGCGTTTCTCTTGGAAAAAATTGTAGCATCACTTCACAATCTCAAGCCTCGTCCTCTATCCAATACATATTTATTAATAATTGTCACGTTCACAAACACTGCATCAGGTTAAGAGTCTGGCTCGAGGAAACTGACACTTTTTTTTGGGGGGGGGGGGGGGGGGGGGGGGGTCAAACCAAGAACCTTTGGGATCACTGGATGACCGCTCTTCCTCCCGGGACGAGCCTCGTGAACAGAATCTGCCTGGACGTTCGCTTCCTCTCCTCTCCAGCAACAATTTACTGTTTCCTCTCTCCTAACTTTATTCAATCTCTGCGCCTCTAAACGTGTGTGTGCCCGCCCCTCCCTGTAGATAACTGGGGCAGGTGTGTGTGTGTGTGAGAGTGTGAGAGTGTGAGTGTATGTGTGTGTGTGTGTTTCACTGGCAGTGAGCCAGGACTGAGAGGGAGGACGTGCAGGACGTGCAGCCTCCTTAATCTCAACACCGAACCACCTCGTGTCATCGACAGGCACAGATGTATATTGGGACGCTCCAAAAATCCTATAATTATGGACGTTATCTTACACTAAGCTTTTTCCTCTCAATAGAAGCCAATTATAAGGAACAGGCTTAACGTGACCTAATGTAAGATAACGTCCATAATTATCTGATTTTGGATCAGATTTTTCATAGGTGTAAATGTTTACGACTAAGCATCTACCACATCTTCTCCTACACACTTGGAAAAGTTTGCCTGTCCAAGCTGTATCAGAGCCGGTGAGTTTAAAAAGTTCAACAGACCAATGTGCTCAATGCATTAAAACACACTGTGACAGAGCACCTGGAGCGGGACAAAGCTCAGGATCAGATAGCGACAGTGTCCGTCCCCCCCCCCCCCCCCCCGATGGGAACCAGGACCGTCAGAACAATGGATCCATAGGCTCCAGTCAGAGAGTCCGTTGTCGTTACTGTCTGGACACGTGTGGCTCACAGGTGTCAGGAGACAGTAGAGGGGCGGGACAGACAATCCACCAGCCCTTTGTCCCTCGCAGTACGAGGGAGCTGGAGTCTACGAAATCTATGCATCGAGTGAAAGGAACGTAAAACGATTCTCCTCCGTTCACGTCTTCACCGGATGAACGCACGCTTGAAGGGTGAAAAGAGGAGACCCCGTAATTCAGCTCCTGTTTGACCCGACATCACCTAAAGCCAAAAATAGACAATTCACTCCATCACAGTTTGAGATTTACCTTTAAGCTCGACTCGTAGTCTGTGTTGACTTTAAACATGAGTCCCAGCCTCAGATGAATCTCTTTCGATCTGGAGAAGCCGGGGTCGATGTAGAGCACCTCCTGGAACGCCTTGATTGCCCTGGGAAAAAAAACCAACAACAGTATGTTCAATGCAAACAAATCCACCTTGGTCACAATAATTTTTCCTTTCGCCCCGTCCCACTGCGATAAGCTCAGCAGGAATCAGTGGTGGTGGTTTCACAAACATTCAACAGAGCTGGGCGACGCTGGCTAACTCAAATATTATCTTATGATTCAATACTTCAACACTGATATGGTGATAAGTCAGGAACGACTGTGACAAACAAAACAAAAACTATTAGAATTAAGAAAAATATATAAATCAGATCCGATTCTGAGATGTATTCAACACAAATGTTGAAAAGATTTTTTAGGGGGCTGCCATGGGAACACTTTGCCCAGTTTCACAATGATAGAAACTTTGTTTCACACAGTGAAACACATAGTTAACATTAACGATTTCTAATAGTGTTTTGCACTGTTGCTTCACTGTCAAGCTTTGTGCAGCGCTCTCTCTCACACAAACACATTGACCGCCTGCCACCAGAAGCACCGGGACAAATCCCACTGCGTTTTTACAGTACCATCCTCTGCAGGCAGACCTCAGCGTTAACACCTGCCTGAATGTCTCCCAAAGAATTCAAGTCCCTTTATGGTGTTCCCTTGCCCCCCGGGATGGAGATAATTGCCCCGTGAATACTTGCACCTCGAGGGTGGGTGTAGCTGCCTGCTGAGAATTGAACTATTGTGTCTGCAACACGCACGATTGTGTCTGTGCACAAGTGTACAGCGAATAATCTGCGAGAGCCGCAATGCTCCTGTCTTAACATGAAAAACAAACTACTCTCCAGAGACGAGAGCATTTTAAAACACAAACACAAGTTTTCCAATTGAAGTCACACACACTGTGTCGCCATGCCAACAACAATGGCTACAGCATGATGCCCAGTTTTCTCCTGTACGAGAGACGGACACACACTCACACACCGAACTCATTGCCCCCTTCCCCTCCCTCTTTTATCTGCTCCCTCCCTCTCTCCTCCCTCTCTGGCTGGATCCACAGTGAGAGCTCCAGGAGCTCGGCTCTTCGACAGAACAGGATGTGACAGAGCATACGACAGCGACGACGGACAACTCTTTTCTTCAGAAAAGGGCATCAGCCAAAAACACCCCTGCACATTTCTGTGAATGAGTCAGGTGTGGCTCCTCTATTGGAGATATTATATTCCTGATTGCATGTTTTTGTAACCTCTGATTTTCCCGGGGTGAAGCTTGGTTTTTGAAACGGCCACGGAACAAACTGGATAGTTGGGGCCGGTGTCTGGCTGAGCGCGCACCACCTCATCCCAAGTGAAGAAGCGTTTACCGCAATTGACAGCTCGGCGTTCCTCCTCAGGGCTTTGGGCTCAGGGTGACGTAATCCGTCCTCGAGAGCCCGACGCAAAACCCTCCCTTCCCCCCACTGTCACATTCCCCAGGCCTCGGAGATGGGGGGCGTATAAAACTTGGCGGGGCAATGACACTGGGATCTTTCAGGGCCACGGGTGAGGTAGAGGGGCAGCGGCGTGCCAAGCGGAAGAGGAAGGTCACCGCAGGACAGAGGAGGTGAAGTGGCTCTGTTCAGAACCAGTGCAGTGTGAAGCAGGAGCTTCGCTGACGAGTTTAGATGATTAGAGAAATAAACCGGTCAGTGTTGCCTGAAGAGTTCCAGCTTCAAATGCCAAACATGCAATTATCAGCTCTTCTCCCCGTCGAACAGCTGATGGTTTGCACCCCAAAGCAACCAGGAGTTATACTGTAAAATAAGAAAATTCACAGTCCTACAGTGAAGATTCAATTTTTTTTTTACAGCCACCAATAAATAACCAGCACGATAATGCGTATTGTAGCAGATTCATTTTTTTAAAGAAGTGACATTTTTCAGGTGATGAGATTAAATACAAAGAGACGATGCAGAGCTTCACTCTGTTGAGTTGAAGTAGTTGAAGACAGAGCGAAATATTCACGCCAATTCGCGTCGAGATCCTCTCGGCGTCACAGGCAGATATTTGTGGGTTGTACTTACTCACGCAAGTAAACACAAACGATCCTGCGGACAAACTTGCGCGAGTAACGAGATGCAAACATTTGCTTGGTGTTTGGCGTGAACACGTCATTAGAGTGCAGGTGCTGTGGCGTGATGGAGTCACTAGACTCAGAGCATTATGGAACCAACTCTGTACTGATGAAATTTCTTGTGTTTATGTTCTCATCCTACCGGAGGTAAGAAAACCAAAAATGTGTATTTTTCAAAATGTCTGCGCATGCTTTTTTTATTTTTGTTGTTATTTCCCAAACGACATAAAAAAAATAACAAACATGTAATGAAAAAGACTGTTTTTAAAAAGCACTTACCACTGAAAAGCATTGTAATGGACGTAGACCATGCCGAGGCCGTATAAAAAGGCAGGATTCTGTGAAAATAAAAAGTTTGAAATTAGTTACAAACAGAAGCACAGCGTTTCTTCAGCATATCGCAATGATTTGTGTGTTGACGGGCAGAACAGCATTTTTACACAATGTAAAATAAAACATCTCAGTACCAAGTGCATTTTTTATCTTTTCTGCTCTTCTCTCTAAGAGGACGAGTTAATTTTTTCTGTCGACCACTCCAGTCTTGTCCTGGCCAATAAGAACACCAAGAGAAGTCGACCCAACGCCCTCGTCTGGCAGAGACTAGGACCTCAACACCCTCCCCATCGCCGTGGAGATGAGTAATACGAGGAGCTGTCAGATGTGATCACAGTGGAACTCTGAGCACCTCAGTTTATGGGCGTTCCAAACAGTGAAACATCAAACCAAAGACGCCTTATTCATCCACACTGACACCAGGGAGAGGAAAGGCTGGACGCCATCGTACCACAGACGATTGGACAAGTTATGGGCAGGAACTTGAGGCAATCTGAACTAATAATACTGAAATATTGTCACATCCAACAAATACGATTGGGTCCTCAAAAATAATGCATGGCAGCCGCAACTTGTTGGAAGGACCAAAGCTGTACCATTTGCCAAGTAAACCAAAAGCAATGTCAAGATCAACACTGGCCAGATATCAAAGCCAAACAAGACCTATATATATATATATATATTTTTTTTTTTTTACTGATCAATTCATAGCAGTGTATAAAGTCTCTGCCGAGACGTCACCCTTTGTATTTGAGAGCAACCATTTTTAAGCCTTGAGTAATCACACATAGAATTGGGGGTGTGGTCTGAATGAGCTTGTCCACTGCGTGCCCACCTACACCTGCAACCATGCACCTATTGGATGACGCCAGCTCAATCATGCCGTTTCCACGCTACTGTGCTTTATCGTCTGTTTGCCTCTAAATGTACAAAATTAACAGAGATTGAACCATAACCTCCTCAGGAAAATGTTTTACTGACGTTATTGATCAAGTGAGAAGTAGAATCATTTTCTCTTAGACTTTTATTATTATATTATTTGTTATTGCGAAAATGTTGTGTTGCTTTAAAAGTATAACACTTTTAAAAAGTTTGCTGCATGCTGACCTTCGTGCTGGAGGTGTGAAGAGGATGTCTACATTCACTGGGCGACTTTTGTAAGCAACCAAGATGGCTGCCACCGATGAACGAGCATTTGACTAAGAGTACCTGGAATTTTCAAATTTCACCCACAAGAACGGCAACACTGGTTCACAGACGTTGTGGAATCATCATCACAGACATCACAGACGTCTCCTCTCTGCTCTCGTCTGTTGACATTTACGCGTCACTCAACGGACGTCACATGATTCATTGTTCTCACTGGTTAGGATGCAGATTTTCAGTTTTAGAGCATTATAGCATGTCCACATTCATAGTGGGAAAAAACTGCATTAAAAAAAAAAGTCTACAAGTCCAACAACGTGGCCCAGTTTCAGGGGAATGCAGCAAAGAGAAAAAAAAAGACCAGACTGAGCAAACTGCGACTGTCGTCTTCGGTCATTGTCTCTGAAGGATGTGCGATAAAATATTTAATAGTATTAGTTAATTCACACCTAAAAGTGGGAGACAGAGCAGTGAAGTCTGCGTTCTACAATGATGAAATGTCTGTGTCGCAGACGACGACAACAATAATTCACTATTTCGGAGAGAAGAGATGGTTCTAAAGCAGGATGTGTTACACGTGTGGCGTTTCGCAAAAACTCACCTTCCAGTAGTCCGACTGTAAACTGAAGTACCTCTGGTATGCAGATAATGCTGCAGACGATTAGATAGACAAGAGGAGTGAATGGTTAGTGACAACATTAAAAGCTCAACATACATTCAATTTATCTGCACGAAGAAATAGCTAATCAGAAGAGCCTTCAATCTGTGAGTCAGAGGAAGATTCCCACATGGTGACTCTCACCTTTTTGATAATCCTCCAGCAGGAGGTTGAAGTGGCCCAGCTGACAGAAAATGTCGGGGTCCACTTTCCCCTCTGCTTTCAGGATGATGGCATCGTAGCAGCGAACAGCCTGAATGAAAGAACAGTAAAGGGTTAGATCGACCAATGGCAACGGAGAATACAGAGGTGATTTTATCCAACGCGATATTACAGGAACATCCCCGAGTTATAAAAGGCCAGTACAGTTACAACTTGACCTTAACGCTCAGGCCAGTAGTTCAAGGTTTATTAGAGATGATTATCACACAGCGCTGACTAATGAGCTGCCGAGCAAGAGCGGTTTCCAGGCCTTCCAGAGCTGTTTTGCATAGTACCGGGCTGTACGCCCAAATATGGACCTTGTCACTCTTGTCAGTATTAAAACAGCGGCTAAACAAATTACTCTTGATGGGCACAGGAGGAGGAATTGTTGGTGAGTCTGCCAGTGCCTATACACAGCTGTGCAACAATGGATGCAGTTTAACCTTTGTAGAGCATCACATTCAATGTACAGTGTGCTCCCCTTTCTGAGCTTTTGCAGTAGCAAATATAAAATGGCTGCCGACTATAGCTTTCATTTGTCATGAGACAGAAAGCCTTAAATGGTTGAAATGATACTAACAAGTTTTTGCAGAGTTTCTCTCTCAGACGTGGAGCCTATAATATTACCACATACAGTTAAACTGGTTATAATAGTAATCCTCATAAGAACTGAGTTGCAGGGGGCAGGTGACACAGAATACGCTCCGCATTTGCTTCTAGTTTTGAAGAACTTGCAAGAAGATTCTGATCTGTCTGAATCGAATCCTTCTCTTTCGAGCACAGACGACATTTACATAACACACTGTGACTTTACTCTAGCTGCCGTCGGACAGACCTGCACGAAGTCCGCACATTTTCCTTGAAATATTTCGGAGGGGCTGTATGTGAGAATGCAAATGTCTGCAAATATATTTTTGGGAACTTTTCCTGCCAGTCTCCTAGTAACATTCCTGGATAATGTCCGAGTGAGCCATGGACAGAAAACCTTCCATCATTGGGAAACTAACTAAATTGGAATCTATATAAAATGATTACATTTCTTTATCTTTGTATAAAAAAAAATGGCTTCAGTCTTTTAGGGACTTTCATACCCAAATCACATTGTGATTAAACCATAAAGCATCAATATCCCCATACACAAAAGGAAATGCCAACAAAATATGAATTTCCTCTGACGTTGACATCGAACACATACGCACGCAAAAAATCATTCATTGCTGCACAAGCAGAGCCATGTGCAAAGACAGCAAAGAAAACAAGGCACGTCCACGTGCATTCTCCAAATATGAAAACTTTTAAGTATGAATACTGTACCAAATGTAATATTTGCTTGGGCTTGCTGGCTCTTCAGTTAAAAACAGTGCCACATGTTGAACTAATACAATACAACTTTATTAATCCGGAAGGCAACAAACAGGACGCAGGCGTGCACTGACGAACAATAACAACAATAAAAGAGCTGTTCAGTTGCATGAAGTTAAAAGTGCAGTTGCTTTTGAATCAACACAACTAATGGGGTATGATGCTGCGTTCCACTCTACCTCAGAACTCGAACCCTTGAAGTCGGGGTAGGGATTTTTTTTGTGCAATTTCCGACTCGGAGGTCGTAATTCCGAGTTCCGAGATCCTACTGGAACGATAAACCCGAGTTCCGAGGTAAACTGGAATGCAGCATTAGTTCCCCCTTACATTTTGATATGCTTTATTCCAGAGAGAAGATGTGAAGTGAAGATGTATTCCACCCCAGGTACACACAAGTATTTAATGTGGCACATCCATCCCACTATCACAACTTAAAAGGCTTAATGTCACAATGTGAGCAGGCCTCCCAGACTGTGCAGGACAACAACAACAACAGGAACAGGAAAACAGAAAATGACACTAACTGCAGTAGTGGCTGGATGTCTATGGGGCCTCGTGTGAAAGTGCACCCCTGACGAAACAATGTCCCCAAAAGCTCAACCTCCACCCAGACACCCAGCAGCCACATGTTGAAGACACAGAGCCAACACACACAGGAGGTGTAGCGGCAGTAACACGGGGGCAGTGTGTGGAAGAGCTGCCCCCTGACTTCTGGTTTTTAATGTGCCGTCTTTGTTATAAACACTGGACGTGTTTTGTAGCGATATCATTCACACCACCACCCTCCTGCTAATGGTGATTAGCCTAGCCACTGCTGCTAGTAAGCTAGCTAGCTAGCTAGCAAACGTTTGCTCGGGTAATTTCTTCTTCCCACCCCCGCCATCTTGGGGCCGCAGCCGTTGTTTTTGAAATGGCTAGAAACGACCACTGCGTGTGCACTTGTTTGTTTCCCCCCTGTAATGTGTCAGCTATGCGGCGTGGCGACAGCTACGTGCGCCCGTGGAGAAGAGAGGGGAGGAAACAAGCTAGCAAAGTTAGCCGCTACATGCTAACACGGCGGGCTGACGCACGACCCCAAACTCTCGCCGCCGTAGTTCACCGGGGGATGGGACCGACGAGGGGTTGAGTCGCTGGACACCTAAACGTTTCTGTCAACTCGCTGCTGCTGCTACTCCTCACCATAAAGTGCATTTTATCCTCTTCCGGGTTTTCATTGTTGTACTTTTTTTTAGCACAAACAGGTAGCAGAGGTGTGTTAGGTTTGTTTACCTCGACCTCTTTACTACTACAAGTTTACAAAACGGCTGCCTGTAACATTCAAAGTGCCCCCCCACGTGTCGATTATATATATATAAAAACATACATATATGTAATGTGCAACAACGACAACAAGGTTTCAACAGTCGACACCGTGTGTACACATGCTCCCACCAACCCCGGTGACACCGCCGATTTCAGCCCGGGTGGAGATACACTCAAGACACTTCAGGGCCATAATATCACACGTTACATGAACACAACCAGGTTCTTTTCTCTCTTTGCTCTATAGCGAAATGATCAACGTCAATGACGAGCAGCTTCAAAGTTGTGTGTGTGTGTGTGTGTGTGTGTGTGTGGGGAGAGAGAGAGAGATGTGGGGCTTGTGTGTGTACCGGGGCAGCCCGGGAGGCGTCGGCAGGTCTGTTGCACTTATTTCCAGGTGCGATATGCAACTAATCACAGCAGATATCGGGGGAGAGGGAGAGAGGGAGAGGTGCCTGCAACTGTGGCATACCTTTAACAGCAAGGCCTTCGTTCTGGCGCCATCTTCTTGAAGCCTGTGAAATCCAAACAGTGAACTGCAAGTAGAGGACAGACAAAACACACACACACACACGGTTCCGTGTTACTTGAGGGCGGCATTTCAACATGTGTTGTTTTCAAACTGCGTGGAGCTACAGAGAAAAAGACCGGGGGAGACGGTGAGAGTGTCCACGGCGCAGCCGCCCTCACCTGTCAGCCGCGACCAAGCGCTCCCTCTCCCGCGCCGTGAGCTTCGGAAAGTCCTCTTCGATTTCGGTCGCTTTTCCCGACGCCATTTTCTCCTCGTCATTACCAGCAACGCCGAGACTCCGGGCAGCAGCAGAGGCGGCGGCGGTGAGCGACACTCCGCACGATTTCATCGGGGGCGAAAGCACCGGTGGAAGGAAGCGACGTCGGGCACGAGCGACCGGAGCGAGTCCGGCGAAAACGCAGTAAGGACGGGGAGGTGCTGCACAGCTCTCCAGCACTCAGACGGGGCGTCGCGTATATAAATTCTTGCCAAATCCTCAAGGAAATGATCCCTTCAAATTACCGTCCACACGCTCCATTGTACTTCGAACCGCGGCGCGGGTTCCGGAGCCGGCTCATGCGTGAAGGCGCCGCAGCGTCGGGACGCGGGAGTTGAGTGTTATTGGATAAAATCGCAAACTTCCCCGAAGCAGCGGCTCAAAGTTGTTGTAATTGTGTCACAGGAGGCGAAACGCACGCCGACACCGTCGACACGCCCCTCCGCTCCGCCGCGACCAATCGGCGGCCGGGGTCCGCCGTCACGTGGAGACTGTCTTCCAGTTGATGTGTTTACGCACACGCGCGCGAACACGCGCACGCACACATCCCGGCGGGGCTCCGAAAAAAAGGCCCCGCCCCCTCGTGGTCCCGTGATTGGTTTCTGGCGCTATATTATGATTACGTAACTGTGTTTTAGGGGCAGCCCATTGGTCGAAACAGCTGTCATTTATTTTCTGTGTGATATTTGTTGCAACGTTGCACAAATACAGTACTTTTATTTTATTTATATAGATAGATGTGTTAGTGCCTCAGTAAATACACATTTGTCAGCTCATCTTTGTCATTGGTCTGTTATGCTCTTTTACATATTATTTGATTTTTAATTGTATCATTCCAATGTGCACAAAACTTCTTCCATGAAACTAGTATTGTAATATTATCAAACACTTTATGCACATTCTGTTACAGGAAGGCTGAGTAATGATTTCATTGTTAATCTGCTGGAGATTGAAACTTTGATTGGCAAAGGATCTTTTTTATTTAATCTTAAGGATGAAGTGACAGTCACTTTCTACACCTGCTGTAAACACTTTAAACAAATCATTTCTGTTAATAATTCTTCACACATATTTTTTTCAACACAAATACAAAGCTAAATCAAAGCTATGGAATTTACCTCAAAGTTCCGCATGACATACTATTTGTAATGTTTCCAAGTATTTATGACAAACTTATTGAGTTTTTAAATTAAAGAAAATGTCTCCACGTTATATCCTGCTTTGGTTCAGTGAAGTCAAAAGCCCAAATATCCACAGATCATCAACTCAGAGTATGAAGGAAAATTGACAAAATAGATCAGCAACAGCAACATGGATTTATCATATTTATTGAAGGTAATTCATTCTTTCAACTACTTCAGAATTCCCTTTACCCTTTAGTTTTGATTTGATGCCTTTTCCTCCTTTTTGTGACAGCGTCACCACAGAGCAGCCTCCACCTCACAGACAGAATTTCCTGATTTGAGGTACATTTACCTCAGTTATAAACATTTGTGACGACAACCCCTTCTGCGTGGTTCACCGTGCTGCTGCTGTTGCTTCCTGTCTCACAGGGCTGCAGACCAATTAGGGAGCTTCGTCAGCAGCGTGGGGCCACACCTGGGCCCAGTGAGTCCCCCCCTCCTGTAATAATAATAATAGTAATTAATTTCATTTATAAAGGACTTTTCATTGCTAAAAGCAATCTCAAAGTACTGTACATACAAGTCAGAGCAGCATCCGATCCTGAGGCTGAGCTCGTCACACATGCACATTACTCTGCAATGTGGTGTTTTAGTTTCATTGTTTTTGATTTAACAGAACTGGCCCACACTTGTGTTTTAACTGCCTTCAGAGCATTTCTGCACCACATGAGTCCACTGAAATATCCCCCATCACTTGATGGAGTAGCCAGGCTAGTGGACTCTGCCCAACTGTTTGGTCACTTTTAGAACCTTTTTTTCTTTTCTTCTTAGGGTTAGGGTTGTGGTGATAGTAGTACATGGATGTGTTTCCATGCATTCAAATCTTTTTTCACCTACATGCCTGTAACCAAAAACATATAGACAATGACCTCACAATAACATTAAATTATATTAAGTTATGTGTAATATGTATAATATATATATATTATACATATTACACATAACTTAACATTAAGTTAAGTTATGTGTAATAAGTTATGTTAAAACTTAACATTACCATATATATATATATATATATATATATATGGTAATGTTAAGTTTGTCTTGCTCTTCCTGAACATTTATTGTAAGAACTGTATGCAAACACACTAGATTTCAGATAATATAATATGATAAGTCTTTATAAATACCAAAAGAGAAGATGAATTAATATAAATATATAGTAAAATATAGCAAAAATATTCAAAAAAAACAGAAGAACAACTTTTAAAAAGCTATGCAAATTTTATACAAGAGTGCAAGTACTGCCTTGTGAGGCTACAATGTAGGTGTGTATAAATATATATATACAAGAATCAATATATTATTGTGATTATAATTATCATCACTGTATCATCACATATTTTATTCTTGATGTATTCCTGCCCGTGTCTTACTTTCTCTCTCTTTTACTTCGACCGTCAGAATTATGTAAATGACGCCGGACGTGAAGGCAACTGAGGACAGAGCAGAGCGGCTCAATCCAAAATGGCGAACATCGACAAGGGTAAGCAGCCGTAAGGGCCCGCGAGCTCACGACGCCGCCTGTCGGGACCGGGACCGGGACCGGGACCAGGGCTCGTTTGTCCCCTGAGCGTCGCTACCACACCGACACGACTCGGTCGTTAACTTTGATCCGACGTGTGTCTCAGTTTCTGCCCCCGCCGATGATCCCCCCCCCCGGTGACGTCAGACGTAGCGTCCTGTAGCTAACTTTTCTACTGTCGCTTAGCTTAACTTGTCCGCTCGTGCTAACTTGTCGTCGGGGCCGAGTCACAGATAAGGGAAGACCTCGCTAGCTGCCTCGTGTCCTGGCAGCAAACTATAACTTATAAAAAACACGTGGACCGACTCGGGTTATGTTCCAGAATGTGTGCTAACTTTTTCCAACAGTTGTGGCTCAACGACAGGTGAACCTGAAGTGGTCGTGTTGCCTTCGGGGACACTCTGCTGCAGGCAGCATCAGCATCATCATCTTCTCCTCCTCCTCCTCGGTGCTAACTGTTGAGGTTGTTGTTGTTTGTGTTGTCGATGAAGTGGAAGAGGAGATCTACGACAAGGTCGTGGACCTGACGGAGTACGCCAAACGTCAGCGATGGTGGAACCGCCTGTTCGGGAAGAACTCCGGGCCGGTGGCGGAGAAGTACTCCGTGGCCACACAGATCGCCATCGGGGGAGTGAGTGGGTGGTAAGTACTGCCCTCACTGAAATGCATTGTGCTGCCTTCAGGTGCCCCCCGAAGATGACGTCTTTCACCCCACCATAGTTTACTTTTTCTCATTCAATATCTGAATGCTTGTGATTATGTTATTTGATTCCATAGATGACCAGCAATTGATCCAAAATCAATCAATCAATTAATAAGCTTCTTGGACAGAACCATTTACGCAGGTGTTTGCTACGGTGGCCCTGAAGTCCAAAATATAACAGCAATTCCAAAAACACAACAGCTAATGACCAATCAGCTTAAAATATTAAAAAACAAATACAAATTCTGGCAAGGACATTCTGTAAAATATATTTTAAAAGCCACAACAGTGTTTTTAAAAAACAATCTAGAAAAGGCCATTTTTGTAGAAGTTGCGGTGTGAATGCTGGCGGCCAACACTAAACTGGATTGTTGGCTTGAAGAAGATATGTATGAGGAGTATGAAGAGTAGGAAAAGCGGGAATATTGTTGAATATTTTTGGAAAGTGTGACGGCTATGGAAAATGTTGAACACAACCCGGTGTGACCTAATGGAGCTGAACGTGTTGATGTTTGAATGAAGTTTCTAGGTCGATAAAAGTGGAAGGAGAAGTGGAACGAAAAAAAATCATACAGATTAATCTCCTTTTGCGTTGGGCTATTCACTGCCATTGAAACTTTCAAATGGTCTTTTCAAAGGCAGTTAACGTCATTCTTTATGATTCCGTGCTCTCTCTCAGGTGTGTAGGATATCTCTTCCAGAAGGTTGGAAAAGTTGCCGCGACATCCGTAGGAGGAGGTCTCCTGCTGTTGCAGGTATCCTTCAACCTGTTGGCAATTCATTCAAACCTCCATTCAAACCCTTTTAATAGAAAAGAAAATGTTTTTCTTACTTTGCCTCTAATCCATTTTTTCTTTTTAGATTGCTAACAACACCGGCTACATCCAGGTGGACTGGAAGAGAGTAGAGAAGGATGTGAACAAAGCTAAGAAGCAGCTTAAGAAGGGCACCAAGCAGGCGGGCCCCGAGCTCAACACGTTTGTAGATAAGGTGAGACTTAAAATCCCTCTTTATTAAATGACCAGTAGCAACATGAAGTAGAAATATCTGAACGAGATTTATCAATCTGGCATCGAACTGAAAGACGTTTTCTTTTTCCTTTTCAGTCGACAGAGTTTGTGAAGAAGAACATTGTCGTCACCAGCGGTTTCATCGGAGGCTTCCTGCTCGGCCTGGCGTCTTAGGACCTGACCAACAGGAAGCGTCTCTTTATTTCTCTCTGTACGTTGAACCGAAAGGATTAAAGTATAATTCATAACTGGATGGGTTTTTAAAAAATGTTTTGACATCAAGCAACCTCCTACAGCTTAGCTTTGTGTGTCTACATAAGCTGCACATTATATTGACTTATGTCCATCGTGAAAAACTCCACTTTAATGGCCAAATAATGAGACATATGGAAAATGAATTTTAGATGTTATTTATTCTTTTTTTTACCAAGCTGATATTGTACCACAAGGAAACATTACATCACGGCAAATCCTGTTTCCATGCACCATGAAAACTAAGTGCAAGTAAATTCACCTTCTCGTGCCCAAAAGAATCTTCTTCTTCTCTCGATGCTGGTGTTCACACTTCATAATCAATCATCCTCAGGCTAAAACTTTTGTTCTTCAAGTGCTGGTAGATTGTTATGCCTTTTGGGTTATGTTAGCCTCCCTGCATCTTTTTTTTTAATAATGTTTTTGGTTTAGCCATATACTTGTTGTTTTGTGTTGTGAAAGCTGCGGTTGGTCTTCGATGTGTGTTCGATGAACACATAAGAAATAAAATGTAAAAAAATATATTTCATTGTTTCACATGTATTCTGTCGCAGTGCACATCTGGCAATTTTAAAGAATGAAAGTATTAGCATTTGTATATATCTAAAACGTGTTACTGAGTTGTTAGTTATTTTTTTGTTGATTAACATCTCATATTTGATAATATTTCAGTAATACTTAGTAATAGTATTTAATAACTTTGTGTTTTAATGTAATTCTCACTTTGTACTGGCCCCTTCCGTCTTGTGCGTTGCCCCCCAACAAACTGTTTCCATGGCAACCAGTGACAGCAGTAACAGTTGAAGCCCTGGCAGCAGCAGCAGCAGCAGGTGAGTGAGTTGTTTCTAAATACATTAATCTGTAGCGACTGGTGGGTCATTTCACTGAGGAGGCAGATATGTTACATGACTGTACACAAATGGATATTGCAGTATGATCTCTTGGCACCTCCATTGTTGGCGTTTCGCTTAACTATCTTTAACGTTGTGCTGCCTTCAGGAACAAGTTGGAATTTCGAGAATGTCACGTCAAGTGCTTTGTTGTCGGAAGGAATTAAAATAAATGGCTACAGCAACAGCTAATACTTCATGCACTTTTAAACAATTGAAGAATTATACACCCACTACTGAATCCGTCCTCTTCTCCGCCATGTTGAATGGTTCGGTCACCCCCAACTCGGTAACAAAACGATGCTGCCTTCATGTGGTATCGGAATTATTGTTAATTATATGAGTTGCCAACTTGGAAATTGTGCATGAGCGGCCCTCTCAAGTCGTAATTACCAGTGGGGGAAAGTCTAAGATAATTTGTAATACCTGAGTTTCGGAGTTGGGACGACCAGGACAATGGATCATGGTGCGTAATTCTTTATTTTTTATCAGTGTAACAGGTATTAGCTGTTCTTTGTGTACATACATTTTAATCTGTAATTTATGTGGACATTAATTGATATAGACCAACTTTATGTATCGTTATATCCAATTGACTACAGTCTGCTTGCAGGTGCAAAGTTATTACGTCAGCCATTTTGCCATTTTTTCCAATTCGTTCCAACAACAAAGCTCCTGAACGTGACATTTTCATAATTCCAACTTCACACAAGTGGGGAGTAGAACCTTTAGACTAGCATTATCCCCCCCCCTCCTAACTACGAATTGAGGGGGCGTTCATGTGCAATTTCCAAGTCGGCGACACATATTTATCATAATCCCGATACTACCTGAAGGCAGCGTTAGCGTGGCTACACAACATAGCTGCTCAGTTCAGCAGTAGCCATCAGCTATCGGCTCTGTGATTGGTCGAAAAGTTGGACCCGGCTAGCCTCACAACTCTGATTGGTCATTTATTCGGCAGGCGACGCCGTTTGAAGCCTCGTTGGATCCCGATAGGTGCGCGGCGCCTCTGATGTCCTCATTGATCTCACGGTGACGTCAGCCACGACAGGAGTCGGGAGCACACCCCGCGAGAACTTCACCCGAACATTACAATACTCTCACAATCTCTCACTTGAGTGGCGTTTTATTATTCATTATCATCACATATCTCTTTATCCCCCCCCCCCTTTGATTTTCAGAGGTTTTCGTCGAGCTGGACTGAAATGAATCGACCTGTCGCGTCAACCACCGCCATGGCGTTACCGTTTCTACCGGGAAACTCCCGCAACAAACACGTACGTTTTTCTCTGTTTTAATATTTATATTTCACACGAGTTGTTTTTGATGTTAGCCTCGGTCAGAGTCGGAGCTAACGCTAGCTAAGCTAACATCACAGAGCTAAATGAGTGTGTGTGGGAGTTCGTGCTACTAGCTAACATGGACTCAACAGATGAAGCGGAAGTGACCAAATATAATTAGAAAAGTAAAATTTAGGAAATCAACACGTTAGGTTTTTGTTAAGCTCTAACAAGTTTAATGAGCTTTATAAAACAGTAATAATAAAAATGTCTTTTGAGGAATACATTATTTAATAAAAAAAATGTTTTTCAACCACTCAGCATTCAAAATAAGTTTGTTTTTTTATTCTTTGCTGAATAATTTATGCATTAAAAATATACTTATTATAATAAATTGTATGTTTGTGTAGACACAAGCGAGAGCCCGACCGATTTAGATTTTTTGGTCTCGATATCAATACTAGGGAGTACAAGATATCTGATATGTTAAAATATATGTATGTTTGTACAATAATCTGTTAATCTGTTAATGATTCCTAAGATGTCATTATCAAACCTTCTGACAAAGAAATATAAGTGAAGGTTGATATTTTTTCGTTCCACCATAAACTTGGTAATAAATAAACTATAAATAAAAACACAAATCAAGTACAATAGTACTTGAATTATAGAAAATAAATATGATTAATGTTATGTAAAATGTAAATATAAATTAACTTTTTTTGTTTATTCTGTACAATAAAATATCTCATATCCATTATCTATTTGTCCAGTAAAGTTGTAAAGTCAGAATGTACACGTGTCCAAAATAAACAGGAAGTGTTAAAAGCCAAACATCCATCAATGTTTAAGATGTTTCTTCAAAGTAAACAAAGATGATGAAGAGTTTCTAAGATTGACTTTCACAATAATGCACCTCCGAGATAATCACTCTTGCTTTTCTCTCCGTCTGCGCTTCAGCTCGGGAAGGAGAAGTTCCACAAGTCCCATCATTTCGACGTCCCCAACGGAGTCTCGATGCTGGCGGCGTCGGAGAGGCCGGGCATTGGTGGAGAGCTGCTCGTCGGCCAGAAGATTCGACCGAAATATTCCGTCTACCCGGAAGGACGAGGCGGCGGTGTACCGTTGTGGGTCGCCTTCGACAAACAGGTGACGTGTTTTGGAATGGATCAGTTTAACATCCACAGTTACCAGCATGTTACCAACGGTGCCCTAGTAATATAATTTGATTATCACTATTGAAAATCCATAATCAATAATTTGATTTTTTTTTTGTTTTTGTCTCCCCCGCCAGGTTTTGTGTTTTGAGGCGTTCTTCGATGAGGCCGTGCCCGGGGCCCGGGATGAGAAGTTCAGAATCAGAAAATGTAACATCTACTTCTACCTGGAAGACGACACCATACAGGTGGTGGAGCCACAGTTCAAGAACAGCGGCCTCATTCAAGGTGAAAAACGATGATCCACATTGTTTGTGATATAAAAGGAAATTAAACAGACAGTACGCTGCACTGAGATACAGATTAATCTCACCGCTGTGTCTTTTTTCTTCTTTGTGGCAGGAACGCTCATTCGTCGCCACCGCGTCCCACTGCCGCCCCCGAACGGCGACCAGTTCTACAACATTTTCCATTTCAACATTAACCAGCAGTTGGTGATGTACTCTCGCACGTTCACCGTGACCAGCTGTGACCCATACACCAGGGGGTTCCTCACGAAACTCGGCGTGCGCCTAAACGACTCCACTGCCGTGCCCGACGACCCCTACAGCATCCTCCGGGAACAGGTACAGGACGCGTCACAGTCACAGCCGATGTGTTTCAGAGTCAGATTTTTTTTATTTTCGTAAGGAATGCTCAATTAAAAAAAAATATCAAAGCAGAATCAAGCTTTACAAAAAGTTAACACAACATCACAGACTTTTTAGAGCTGCAACACTTCATCTTTTAACTATTTGGATAAGCGATTAATCGGTTCAAGTAGTTTTTATTGGAAAAAAAGTTCTCTGATTTCAGCTTCTTAAATATGAATATGTTCTGGTTTCTTCGCTCCTCTGTGACATTAAACTAAATATCTTTGGTGTGTGGACAAAACAAAACATCATCTTGGAGTTTTGGGAAACACGATCAAAATGTTTTCACCATTTTGTGACATTTTATGGACCAAACAACATCATCGATTAATCAAGAAGAATCAACAGATAAATTGATAATGAAAATAACCGTTAGTTGCAGCCCTAATACCATACGTTTCACTTTTTTGATCATAACAAAGTTTTTTGCCTAAACTCTTTTTTAAATCTTAGTTGTTTTGGGGAAGTGTTAAATACTTAAGTCTATTAATCATCAACAGTACACTCCTTTCACTGTAAATCAGTGTATTAATTCAAATAGTTGATGAACAGTTTCTATCTATATTATATTTATGATTTATAGAGAATATAAAAAAGAGGCCAGTTTGTATTTTGAATTTTCTTTTAAATCAAGAAAATAATTTAACCAAATAATCTTTTTAACACTAATGATGCCTTATTTCAAAACCACTCACAATCCTCCCCTGAAGAAAATATATATCTTTTTCATTTTACTTTTATTGGTACTTATTTTTTTTAATCGTTTTTCATGTATTTTTTTACTTAAAAAATGTTTCTCCTCTTGTTCTGAGTGTAAAAAAAAAAAATTTTCTTTGACTAAACATTTCTTGTGCGTCTCGTGTGTGATCTCCTCATTTCCTTCATCCAGATCGACAAACGCATGGATCCACTTCGGCCGTACGAGCGTCAAGACACGCTCAAACAGTTCCTGGACCTGGACGGCCAAGTGCTGCGCTTCTACTGCTTCTGGGACGACACGGGGAGCATGTTCGGCGACCCGCGGGACCTCATCATGCTCTACTACCTGGCCGACGACACCCTGGAGCTGCGGGAGGTGTTCGCCCCGAACTCGGGCCGAGACGTCGTGGCCAAGTTCCTGCACCGCGGCAAACTTCCCAAGGTGGGAGGCACCGCGACTGGAAGACGGGAAGAGAAAGGGAAATGTGTATAAGTTTTCAGGGGCAGTGAGGAATGTTTAAGGAGTAGAAGGTTGTGTTTCACAGATCGTCTCATACGTCGTACATTTGCAGACGGTTGTTCCAGAATCTCTCTCTGGTTGGACAATTCCTCTTCATCTCTCTCTCGCTCTGCAACTTCCTTCACGGCGAATTGGTTCCCTCTGACAGGACCTGGCTGCAGCAGCCAGACTCCCTCAAGCATTTTGGCTTCTCCTCCAGTTACCCACAGAGGCCTAATTCATCCTGAAAGACAGCCAGGCCTCAATCGTGTGCGTGTGCGTGCGCGTGCGTGCGTGCGTGTGTGTGTTTCTCCAGTCCAGTAGTTCTGCTTGATCCGATGCCTTTTCAGTAAATGTCAGGCCCTAAAGCTTGATCCACCATCCAATGGGAAACCACCACGTTCCTTTAAACACTGATCACTTCTTCACCGCCTCGGATGTGATTTAATCGTCTTTGTGACTCCGGCCGTTTGTTTTTATGTCTGTGTGCAGAACGCTCCGGCCCCGATGAAGCAGCCCGGACAGACCACCGACCGCACGGTGCTCAACGTGTTCAACTCGGAAAGTCACGGACAACGCTACATCTTGGACAGGCTCAAAGTACGACCCCCGTCATCTCAACGACTTTGGCGATATTAATTACATGTTATTTGAGTTTGGTTCCTCACTCATGTCTCTCCCTCTTTCTGTCAGATTGCCGACGGCCACGAGGAGTTCTATAAGGACGTTGATCTGACGTTGGGTGGGCAGCTGAACGTGTTCGGCAGGAAACTTCTCATCGCCGACTGCGACGACTTCACCAAAGACTACTACCGCTCCAAACACGGCATAGGTGACCACCAGTGCTGCGTTGTCGATTATTCATCTTTTCTTTTTTTTTTTTTTTTAATATTGCTCAGGAAAAGGTTTTGGACTGTTTCTTTTAAAAAACATTAGTTCATCATACTGTCAACAGAATAAAGAAATATATATTTAGGCCAAGGACAGAAAAATGGAGGAAAAGTAAATAGAAAAAAAGAAAGACTGTCCATAGACACTGATCTCTTAAATTATGATGCGTACATTCACACCCGCTTCTTCTTCTCCTGCAGCAGTTTGACTTTTCTCTTCAGCTGCTTTCAGACATGAACCCTCCACAAAATGTCCAGAAAAATTGGGTCCCGACCTTTTTTCCCCCAGAGTTTGCCGGTCGCAGCAGGAGATTGTCTCCGGGTCAGAAGCGTTTACAACAGCAGGGGGGAAAACTACTTCAGCCGATTAATCGATTATCAAAATAGTTGGCGATTAATTTAGTAGTCGATTACTAATCGATTTACTGTTGCAGCTCTACTTAATTCACACACACAGTTGTGAAATCCTCAGTCATCTGTTGCTCGTCCCTGCATCGCATCACTTTGAACACTTGGGGGCAGTAAGAGCAAGAGAACAAACCTGGTTCCTGAGGCCAATGGTGCAGGAGGCTTTTGTTATTCTGTACATTGTCTAATATTCTGGTTCTCTCCGTGTGCCTGTGTCCGATGGATATAAGAACCACTATAATAGTCCAGCACCACCGTCCAGCCCTGGTGGTGTTTTTCCCCCCTGCAGGAGGAACCTGAGCAGCTCCTGGATGTGTCCGTCACCCGGCGCAGGCATTAGTCACAGTGGTAAACCAGGCAGAGCCCCCCGGTGACGGGCCACAGTGATGGAGGGTCCCGTCTGACTCTGAGCGGTCAGAGGTCAGACCCAAGCGGCTGCCGTGGCACCGCATGGATGAATTACCTGCCGCCCTCCGACCCCCCTGGTTTCCTTCTTCTTTCTAAATGTTTTCTTTCTCCTTCCTCCTCAGAGGACTTCAACCCGATCAAGTACAAATCTCCCGCCGTCCCGAAGCCCGCGAGGCTCGTGCCCCCCTACAACGGCTTCGGCTCCGAGGAGGACTCGCTCAGCTTCTGCTGGGGCCTGCTGCCCAAGCGCCCACAGAAAGACTTCCGCAAGTTCATGGAGAAAGACAGGTCGGATGAGACATTTAACTGTGATATACAGTGTGTGTGTATTAGTGTTAGATCCCAACTCTGATTTTTTTTTAACGTACCACTAGATGCGGCCTCGACAGTAATGTGCTGATTTTCCGAGCGGCGTTGGTGAGCAACGATCCGGTCGACAGAGAGCGGGTGTTCTTCATCTCCTTCTACCTCAGTGACGACACCATCAGCGTGCTGGAACGCCCGCAGAGGAACTCAGGTGGGAAGATGTAAATTGAAAGTTTTAGAAATAGTGAATTTTAAATGTGGTCCAGCCCCAAGTCAGGTGTAAAAAAAAAAAAAAAGTAGAAAAAGAAGTAAGAAGAAAAAAGGCGAAATGAAGAACGCCTCTCTCGCAATTTGTGCTGCAGGTGTCATCGGTGGAAAGTTCCTGGAGCGCGGCCGCGTGAGGAAGCCCGACCAGGAGCTGTACAAGAGCGACCCGTCCGAGTACTTCGTAGCCCAGGACCTGTACGTGGGCGCCTCCCTCTGCATCAACAGCCACCACTTCAGGCTGCTGGACACCGACGAATACACCTTCAGCTACATGGAGACGCACGCCGACGAGGTGAGAAGGGAGAGTCCGTCTCCCGTCTGCGGTTCTAACTTTTCAAACCATCGCCTGTTGGCTGTGTGTTGTATCGGAGGTGTTTTGCTACATGTGATTATGTTTGTGTTTTGCTCGATCGTCTAAAGTTCCCCAAAGCCGACGTGGCCAACATCCTCAACAAACTACGTGCCGTTCCGGAGGAGAAACGGAGCGAGATCCGGAAGTTTCTGACTCTTAGTGACCCCGGCAGCAACGGCTTCATCCCCTACGAGTCGTTCAGGTACAGTGACAGTAACAGACTATCATAGTTCCGCCTGTCCAGGAGGATCAGAGTCTCAGTCGGAGGAAGAGGGAGAAATTCTGTACATGATCTGCGTGTCTTTGCGCCGCAGGAGCCTGCTGACGGGCCTGGACTGCGGCCTGTCGGAGCACGAGGTGCTGGTGGTGGGCCGACGCTTCAGCGAGCGCATGACGCCCGAGGCCGACGTGGGCCTGAAGCTGGCCGTGGCCCAGGACCTCCTGCGGAAGAAGCACTTCATAGCCTTCACCGACATGGTCAAGGCCTGCGTGCACAGCGACCGGCACAGGTAGGCGACACGCACACACACACACACACACACACACACACACACACACACACACACACACACACACACAGATACACACACACACACACACACACACACACACACACAGATGTTGGCTCCAGACAATATACTGTTGCAAAAGGAACACACACACACACACACACACACACACACACACACACACACACACACACTAGGGCCGATAGCGTCACAACAAGACATCAATCGTGCAGCCAGTGGCCCCATATCTCAGAGCAACGATTAGTTCCAGCAGTGTGAAAGTGGAGCATTGGAACCAGATGAACCCTGAAGACCTGTATGGTATGAGGACACACACACACACGGTTTGCCTCTGTGAGTTTGTCTGTCGTCTGTGTTTTCAAATGTTTTCACTACCCAGACTTTTGAAATGGCTTTAAAAAGGGACAATCTCAAAATGGACGGTCGACAGTGTGGCCCGAGGTCGAGCTGGCGTCATCCTTGTGTAATGGCCGCCACGTTGTGACACCGTCGGTTAGCGTCATCAACGTCCCTGTAATGACGAAGGTGTGACAGGAATCAGCCCCTGGACCCGTCTGGCATTACTGAGGAAAAACAACTGAGGACAAGAATCCTCTGTTTCACACACACACACACACACACATTGTCTTCATACAAATTCCGACTGAGAAGTGAGTTTTCTATAAATAATATATCAATATAAAAAGTGCTTTTATAAGATATAAACGAAGGTCGGCTCACGCTGCCGATGACATGTTTCCTCTCATGTGTTGCACATGTCATCACCGACTAATGATGAGAACCTGCTCCGTGTTTATGAAGCTATAGAATATCCTGAAGTGTGGATTGTTTTCAGTTTGTAGTAGATTCCAGCCTCCGGGGAGCCTCATTAAAATACCTCACGCAAACACACAAGCCGTCGTACAACGGCTTTTTATTTTTTTAGGGTTCAAACCCCGACGGGGGGTAGAACCCTTTTGTGTTTGTGTTGGGCCATATAAATCATTTTTATTCTCGTTCCGTATTCCGTAATTATTCAAATCGGCCACATGGTGGCACTTTAATTAAGGCCCAAAAAACTGATTTTGGGCCTTAATTACAGCGCAACGTGCACAAGGTGACAACATTTTGTAACAACATCTTGCGCTAATTAGCAAAAAACTGAAAAACAGTTATATGAATAAAACTTTTCACATTTTCATTCCTATTAACACCAAATTTGGAATGTCGCCTTAAAGTATTAAGATACAAATTTCTATTACAAATGAGCAAGATTGGTCAAAAAGACATACTAGCCTAAATTTTTACAATTTCATCTTATGTTTGATGCCCGTGTGTCTGCTTGTCCTTGCGTCTCCAGAACGGGCCGTCTCTCCACCAAAGAGACGAGGACCATCTGCAAGGGGTCCCGACTTCCGCTGCCCGACGACCTGCTTGAAGATCTGCTCAGCAAGTAAGAGCCCACTACTCACCCCAAGGAACGTTTCAAGGCTGCCGCCGCCGCGTGTGCAGAGCCAAATGAGTGATTTGTTTTTCACTTGATTGTAAATTATAGCCCAGAGTCTTTGGCCAGAAATGATTCTCTGAGTGTGTTTTTGGCCTGGACCTCGTTTATGTACCTGTTTCTAATTTGGACGCGTGCTTGTCTGAAGGTTTGCAGATGGGGACGAGATGGACTACGATGCCTTCCTCGCTGGTATCAACTGGGTGGAGCACCCTGCTCCCCCCATAATGGCAGACGACGGCATAAAGGTAAGACAGTGTAGAGCTCATACCCCCGCCAAGACCCAACAGTCTTTCCTTTTCTAAGTAACGTGTTTGCCAAAGTCAGATCTAAACAGAAACAGGTGATCAGGAGAGAGATGCACCGTGGCAGGACACCAGAGACAGAATGAGACTGGAGGGGATCTGTCTGTCTGTCTGTCTGTCTGTCTGTCTGTCTCTGTGTGTGTGTGTGTGTGTGTGTGTGTGTGTGTGTGTGTGTGTGTGTGTGTGTGTGTGTGTGTGTGTGTGTGTGTGTGTGTGTGTGTGTGTGTGTGTGTGTGTGTGTGTGTGTGTGTGTGTGTGTGTGTGTGTGTGTGTGTGTGTGTGTGTGTGTGTGAACGCAGTACTTACTCACGCCCTGATTATGGTTTTCCAGCTGCTCTTTTCCTCGTCGGGTTCTAAGCCCAAACTAGTCGCTCAGTCTCTGCTCAACTACTCTTCCCTCCTTTCAAAGATCCAAGGTAACCCTTTTCTTTCTGTCTTTCTGTCTTTCCTTCTTTCTTTCTTTTCTTTGCTTTGGCTCTTCCCTCATCTCATTCCCCCTCCGCTCTCTCTCTCTCCCTGTCAGACTGCTACAGTTCACGAGGACTTTGAGAAGCACTGTGATCTGACAGTAGATGAGGAGGTGGACGTGTTTGGCAGGAGCCCTCTCATCGCTGATTGTGAATACTCGGACATGACCTTGTACCTCTCACTCTTTGTCACTTTCTTACCCTCCCTCCTTCTATATTACTTGCTGTACATCATTTTTGCTTCCTCTCTCTCTCTCCCTTGGTTGCTGTGCATTTATCGGTCTTGTGAATGTCAAGCTTCTAATAAACTATACATTTGGCCCTGAGTTCTAAAAATAAATTTTTCCGTGTTTTCTGTTTGAACGCATCCGTGCCAACGAGTGTCGTCTCCCATTTTGGTGAAGTACAACCAGACAGACTCTCGACCCGTTAAGTCTCTGCGACATCTCTCCTCAGGATTGGGAATAGCGAAGTTTCATAGATGCACACGTTCATTTCTTCAATACCGTTAGCGGCAAATTAATATCTGTCTGTTGCAATATATGCACGCGCAGATCATATTCCAAATTAAAGACCCAGTGTGTAATTTTTTTAATTTTCACTTCATGGTGGCACACCGCTGATCCCATTTGTTCAACGGGAACGCAACGTATTCTGGACCGTTAAGTTCAACAACCATATTCAACACGACATGGAGACTCACACGGAGGTCGGGTCCACCTCACTTTATTTAACTCACATATGAACACATAGTTTTGGACAATATATTCAAGTTCTTCTAAATATTTCGTCAGCTTCATCAAGGAGACGCAACAACAATATTAAAATCATGAAGGGAAGGCAACAATTAGCAGAACTAATGTTTCCACTGATGTCACGTTTTTTGGTGATATAAGATACTTTTCGGCCAATCAGTATTGACTGTGCACATGTCCATGAAGCACCTGTTGTCTCAACCAATGGGAGTAAACTGGGAGGCTCACATCTAACGAGCTACGAGGAGCGAACTGACTTGAATAACAAGAGGAGTTGAATATGAAGTTGGAACAACTGACAGATTTATTGCAGCACAAATCTTGATATATGTAGAGCTCAACAGTGAAGCGTCCTTACGACTTACCACGAGCTACAAGGTTGTGAAACGATGGTAAGCCACAAGTCTGTTTGAAATCCACCTTGTTTTAAGAAAAACGTCCTTCGTTCGCGATGTCATTGAGAAGCACTACACTACCCACAATCCTAAAGTGTAACATCGAACTCACTGATTGGTGGAGCTCGCTGTTACCATCGAAACGTTTACTACACACCACAATATAAACACCATAGGGATGATGATTGGAAGTCTTTGCAAAGGCATTAGCAATGGTTTATGGGACGAGTAGTTCCTTCACTCTTAAAATAATTACGTACACAGTCTTGTACCTTTGCTCCGAATTAATTGTTCTATGGTGACGATTCATCTCGTGGTTCATTTTCTTGGTTCCAGGCTTTAAACTCTTCATATCAGGATTTTATGAAACATCAATGCAGTGAATGGATGAATGAATGGATGAATGGGAAATTCCCTTCCGGAACTGCAGCCATTCAAAAGGTGGGGTGGTCACTGTTGAGCTCTAAGTATCCCTGTATTCATCTGATGAATCCTTCTCCATTGAAGAACCTTTTCTTGAACTCTTCTAGCTTTCTGTCTTTCCAGGGCCTCGGTGTCTTTCGCCATCGCCCGTTTCAGTTCTTGCGCAGTATTTTCAATTTCTCGTATCGCAGAGAAATTGACGAGTCTATCACTCAACTCTTTCTCGACTTCGTCGAGCTCTTGTTCCAGGGATTTGTGTTGTTTGCTTACCGAGTCTTTGTCGTGGTCCAGTACCTTAAGTTCTTGCACAACATTTTGGACTTTTCGTTGCAAGTCTTCACACTTTGACGCCGTTGCGTTGTAGTTGTGTTCGAAGACCTGAAGGTCTCTCTCCAGAGCCGTGTGGCGGTTCCTCATCGACTCGTTTTCCTGCTCCATCGCGTAGTGTTTGCACTGAAGCTCCTCTAGTTCTCGCGCAATGCTTTTGGTTTCCTGTTGCAAGTCCTCGTACTGTTTTGCGATCGTGTCCCGCAGAACTTGGCCCGTCGGCCCGTCGGCCTCCTGAATGGTTTCACGCAGAGCCTCGTTTTGTGGTCTTTCATCGTCAGCTCGTAGCCTCATCTCGTGAAGGGTCTTTTCCAAATCTCTGTTTTGTTGTTCCAAAGACGCGTTTTCTTGTTTCAGAATCATGTTGTGGTTTTTCAAGTCTTTAAGATCCGTCTTCCCCTCGGTTTCTGCGTATTTGCTCTGGTTCAACATAATCTCCACCTCTGCGTTACGTTCCCGAAGGCCCTTCACGTCTTTGCACGTCCCCTTATTTTGCGTTCGCAGGGCGTCAACTCGTTCTTCGAGAGCCTTGTTTTTAGCTCGGGGCGCGGCGTTTTCCGGCCGGAGGACACATTTCTTCCTGTTTCTGGGTCGCTCGATGTCCCTCCGAAAACCTTCGATGATTTTCTTGAGGTCGTGGATTTCTTTGGTCTGGCTACTGAACCTTTTAAACATTACCTTTTCAACCATCCCAGCCGTGAGACCACCGGCCTCACATTGGTCCGTCATCATGTCCCGCAGAACTCGGCTCGTCGGCTCGTCGGCTTCCTGAACGGTGTGTCGTCTTTCATTTTCACTCTGTAGCCTCATCATGTGAATGGTCTTTTCCAAATCCATATTTTCTTCTTCCAAAGACATGTTTCCTCGTTTCAGAGTGATGTAGTGGTTCTTCAAGTCTCTCATGTTGCTGTTCAGCTGCTGAAGGTCTCTCTTACACTTGGTTTCTGCACATTTGCTCTTGTTCAACTTAATCTTGAGCTGTGTGTTTTCAGCCTGAAGCACGGCGAGCTCTGGATGGAGAACATCTCTTTTCGTTTTTCTGGAGCGCTCGATGTCTTTCCGAAGACATTTGATGATTTTCTTGAGGTCGTTGATTTCTTCTCTTTGATCGTGGAGTTTCTCGCACAGGACCCGACTGTAGAGCTGCAACAGTGAATCGATTAGTAATCAACTACTAAATTAACTCCAACTTTTTTTAAATAATGGATTAATCGGCTCGAGTAATTTTTCAGAAAAAAAAGTCATAATTCTTCTTATTTCAGCTTCTTCAATATGAATATTTTCTGGTTTCTTTGCTCCTCTGTGACACTAAACTGAATATCTTTGGTGTGTTGGAAAAACACAACATCATCTTGGGGTTTGGGAAACACGATCAACATTTTATGGTCCAAACAGCTACGATAATAATCGATAATGAAAATAATTGTTGGTTGCAGGCCTACCTGGTTGTCTTGGTGGACGAGGATTACATCTTCATCCATCACAGCCATGAGGTCGTCGGACGGCTCCGGCTTAATAAATTCAAAAAATCTCTTCATTCTCTTTGCTCTCTGT
The DNA here is from genome assembly GCF_022379125.1 of Scophthalmus maximus. NCBI lineage: Eukaryota > Metazoa > Chordata > Actinopteri > Pleuronectiformes > Scophthalmidae > Scophthalmus > Scophthalmus maximus. The sequence goes on from NC_061528.1 coordinate 2,072,440, forward strand.
CAGTATGAAATGCCTGCTGGGCTATGTCAGCATTTCACTCCCTGTCTTTGCTCTTGAAAAACCAAACCAAACCACATCCCCTTTATCAAGTACTTAGATGATCACGATCATCGTTCCCTTACATAATAAAGGCATCAAAGAAAATGCTGCAGCAATTTGAATAACCACGTTCCGCTGCACAGCGAAGCAGATCAAAGTGCAGTGGGTGACATCACGCAAGTCAATGCTGATTGGCGGAAAAGAAGCGATGTCACCCACTGTACCGCGATTTGCTTCGCTGTGCAGCCAATCCACATTCAGTGATTTCGCAAAATTCACGTCAGTCGCTCGAGTTGAAATATTTGAACTTGAGCGAAATATTTGGGCGACGCGATAGTCGATTAGCGTTGAGATCCTCCCTCCGTCACTGTCGTCAGACGTCCAGACATCGTATCATGAATGGAGGATACAACTACTGTAACTGTGTGTGTGCAGCGTGTTTGCGTGTTTGTTCTGAGGAGGATTGTGGCAGAAAGAGAAAGGACGAACGCGCAAATATCTGCGTTATTCGCACGAATAAGCACAAATGTACCAGCAACCAAACTCGCACCATAACATTATTGGCAACACTGAACAAGTTGCAACAATAAATCGATTAGTAATCGACTATACTGAATTCGTCGCCAACTATTATGATGGTCGGTTTAAGTAGTTTTCATGAAAAAATTAGTGAATTGGTTTCTTGAACTGAATCTCTTCGCTGTGGGGACCAAAGAGACCCGTCATCTTGGAGTTCAGGAAACACGATCAACATTTTATGGACCAAACAACGAATCGATTAATGTTGAAAGTAAACGACAGACTGACCGATGATGAAAGTAATCGTCAGCTGCAGCCGGAGCCGTGATGTCGTCAGAGACGTGTGTGTTGTGACTGTGTGCATCTCTTGTCGCCTCCAGGGCGACGTGAACGCGAGGTTCGACGCCCCCGGGGTCGCGGTGAATGACATCGACTGCTCCGCTCTGCTGGCCGACGTCTTCAGCGTTCCCTCCGACGTCGTCGGGGACTCGGCAGCTTCCACGTAGACGTAGACGCGCGTCGGGAGGTGAAACCATTTACACGACCCAGAAAAGCTCTGAGGACACAGATCAATCAATCAGACTTTATTTATACTGCACTTTTCATACAAACAAAATGTAACAAACTTATTTTGATGTCCTGTTTTGTTTCTGATGATGATGATAGTTTTTTTTTATTAGCTTCCGTTGTGTGTTTGTTTGTTTGTCAGCAGGATTACGCAAAAACTCCTGAATGGATTTCCACAAGACGCAGTGGAAGGACGGGACACGGGCAGATTGTGGATAAAGGGGCAGATCCAGGAATTTTTCACAGATTTCCAATGGAATAATTCATGGATCTTGATGGGGGGGGGACAAAATCCGGCACATTCAGGGGACTGATATCTTGAGAGCGTGTGCAGTGTGGTGCGGCTCGTTTGGATCTTAAGGACTGTCGCGCTTTAGCCGAGGTGTGAGAGGCTTTCCACTTCTTTTATATTAAAATTCAACACTCAGAGGAGAAAGTCGGGGGCATTAAGGGAGCGTCAGAGCTTAAATCTACCAGCAGCGACGGCCTCATTACGAGTGTGTGTGTGTGTCAGTGTTAAGACTATAAAAAGGCACAGGTTGTTCAGGTTGAGGCGCCACTGTAATCAGAGCCTGCGTTGCAAATTCTGGTCCGGGGGGATAAGTCAAACATTAGGTAATCAACCGCCCAATCCCCTCATACATACATACATGCACCCCCTCCCTCCCTGCCGCCTCTGCCCCTTCGCTCCGAGCACAGGAACGGTGCATTACGTCACCCCGGGCATTATCGGGTCCTCTCGCTCTACTTTCACACATACTAAAATATTAGCTCCTCCGGTCACCCGACCGCCAAAACGCCAAAACGGTGACGTCGGTGCGGTCACCCTCTGAGGCTGGATGTGAGATTGTGAGGACAATGAGGGAGGGACGCCGCCCCCCCCCCCCCGTCCTCCGCTCCCTCTCTCTTTGTGAGTCTGTCTGTCTCTTCACACCCACGCATCCCGTTTTCTGCCCTGTCATTCTCAGTGGCACGGCAACGGCAAACTGCAGTCGCGTCATTGGTCTGTGAAATATGGCTGTTGTACGCTGCACATCCTCTATCACTTCGTCATTTAGGCTACAGCTGCAACAGTTAATTGATTTTTATCGACTGCTAAATTAATCGGCAACTACTTTGATAATCGATTCAAGGAGTTTTTATGGAAAAATCTGTCAAGATTCTCTGATTTCAGCTTCTTAAATGTGAATATCTTCTGGTTTCTTTGCTCCTCTGTGACAGTCAACTGAATATCTTTGGTTTGTGGACAAAACAAAACATCATATTGGTGTTTTAGGAAACACGATCGACATTTTTCACCATTTTATGAACCAAACAACTAATCGGTTAATCAAGAAAACAATCAACAGATTAATCGATAATGAAAATAATGGTTAGTTGCAGCCCTAGTTTAGATAACAAGTAGGTTTATGAAGCTGGTGTTAGTCTGTGTTTTTCAAGACCAAAAGCAACAATGTGATCTAGGGCCGCAACGAACGATTATTTTCATTGTCTTTTAATCTGTCGATTTATTACGAAATAAATGTCTTCACCGAGCGGAACACAGAGTTGTCCATGTGGTCGAGCTACTCGCACCATGTGTTCCACACATTCCTGCCTCAGTTGTAGCCAGGGAATTAAAAAAAAAATAATTCTGATGTGGTTTCATTTATTTACATGATAGTTTTATTGACTTTATTGGATTTACTGCAGGGTATTGATATGTTGATCTGCACACTGTGGCAGAGGCCCGCTGGCGACCAGCATCCCAAAAAATCCAAGAAATCACGGGAGTCAAACCTGAAACCACCACGTTGACTCGACACGTGAAGGGATCCGAACATGGGGATGAGTCACGCTCCCCGATGAAGCCTCCGCTCGGCGCGCGCTGATTTGTCGACGCAGCGACCGATTTCTGTTGTCTCGGCTCGGCAGAAGCAGAACACGGAGGCTCGTCGTAAAGAGGAATATCCTCCTCTCCTTGTTTTGTCCTCGCTCCGGCTTTACTGCCGCTCTGCTCGGGACCACTGCGCCGTTAAAAAACGATATACAGGAAGGCCACGAACGTCTCCGGGGTCACGAGTGTTCGTGTGCACGCACGCGCACACGCACTCGCGCGCACACACACGCGCACACGCGCACACACGAATGTGCGTGAGCCGCTTAATGCGAGTCTGATGGAGTCGTAGCTAATCCGTGAAGTCTAAACAGATATCTGAGAAGAACGAGAGGGGAAACGGTTCTGTTTACTGGCTGCGTGCCTTTTCCTTTCTCATGACAACAAATCCTGAACCTGGAAGCCCACAGACACACAGACACACACACACACACACACACATCACAGAACACCTGCGTTCACATGTTGCTCTTCTCAGAACTCTTCCCCCTGAGCTGCAGTGTTTGGCCTCTGCGGTTCGCTCCCAACAAGCTGCTAGTAACTGACACCACGGCACCAGTCACATGTTTTAATTTATTTGCTTCAGCTGATTTGTACACAGTTCAACCACTCGGGAATGTTTTTGAATGTATGCGTGTTCTACTTATTCCCACGTTGAAAAGTGAAAAGTTTGATTTCTCAATCAGGGTGCGATTGGCCCGGAGGGGAGGATAACGTGGGATTTCCCCCTTTCTGGTCTACGTATCTCCACCTCAGATGAATTATATTCATCCCCCAAGTGATCGATGCTAGTTCACCAATAGACCATGTAGAAATACCGAAAAACATTTTTTATTTAAACCAAGTAAAGCGCTGTAACGTGAATAGTTCGCTAGAACGATATAAAATCCGAAACGGACCGACCGCTGTCAGTGCTCGCGTTCGTGAGACATTAGATGACATTGTGGCAATTTTTAATTTTTGTAGGAAATTATGTTTATTCAAAACAACAGGCATACTCAGAAGCAGTATACATTAAAGATACTTTATTTCTTCTTCTTCTCTGAACTCCCCCCCGGTCCCACAGAAATTAAGAAAAGGAAAATAAAAAAAATATATATATTTATACACATACATACACATCATTATATATAAATTAAAAATACAAATTAAAATAGAAATAAAAAGATTAAAGAAAATTAAAGAAACAAATTAAAATAAAGAAATACAAAATTAAAAAAGCAAAAACAAAATGCACATTGTTTGAATGAATGAAGGAGAACAAAAATTAAGTCAAAAAATAAAAATACACCGTTCAGCACATTGCAGCTAGTTAAACTATTCCTGGTTCCATTAGCCTCGATCAATGCACGACTTTTCAGAATCGTCACCAAGCACTAATATTTGCGTGCTAGCGAGCGTTCGTGTCCCACGGAGGCCGGGAGTTTGAAAGCCAACTCCCGTTAGACGTGATCGGAACATCCCCGTCCCCCCTCCCAGTTTTTAACTCCACAAATCGTCTTATTGATCGGAGAGTCTACGGACATGCCCGCAGCTCTGTGAAGCTTTGCTTGGAGCTAAATTCTAAGATTGATATATATATATATATGCTACAACTTGCTAATGTTTAACTGTGATAATAAAGTGTAACGTCTACCATGTTCCGTCACTTCTGTGGAGATGTGGGGGGGTTTAACAGGCTGTTGTTGGCGCCTCCAACCTCATTCCAGTGATTCCTCAGTGCCTATGGGCAGTGGCACTGGAGGGGGGGGGGGTTAGACCTCCCTTTACAGGGTCAGCCACGGCCCCGGGTGCACATGGTGAAACACTTAGCTGCTCTCTCGTTGTTCCACAATCCATCTCTATCTCCGTCTCTGCACTTTTCTTTCCCCCTTTCATGTCTGGACGTCTCCACGAACCGTCCCGGCGCTCGCTCCTAATGCGATGTCATGCACACGTCTGTGTGTTTGTGTGTGAGTGTAAAGACGGTTGCGCTCGCTGTGTTCCTCTGCACATGGACGTTCTCGCCGCTGAGCTCCAGCAGCAGCAGGCCTGGTACTCTCATCACACGTCAGTTGTCTTTGGCAGCTGCTGCGACGACGCTCTTACCTGCTCAAAAGTTATTCTACACCGGCTGTAAATCACAACTATGGGACTATTTTCGTCAGACTCTTGGCCGGCGGCGGAGATTATTTTCTCTATCGCTCACCGCCGGTCCCTTGTAAGTCTCTCGAAATGCCATTCCATTCCAAATTCCCTTTTTTTCTTCTCTCAGTCATCTTAAAATTAACGCAGAAAATCAATTTTCCAAAAGGACGACTGGAAATGTCTGCGCGTCGTCCTTCAGTCTCACAGAAACGCTTCAACGCTCACATCGGTCCATGTTCTCAGAGCAGAGCTGAACTCGGCTGCTGTGAGGACGTAGACTCCGATTCTTACATTTTGCCAAGGAAGGTTCCAAACTGAATGAAATGACCAGGAAGTATTTCATCGGCATCCGTGATAAGAGCCGTTTGAAATTCTTTAAATGCTTAGTAAGAGGTGCTTGGACGCCTCCTTTCCTTTCTCCTTTAGCATACGGTACACTGGAGCTTCCTATGCCAAAGGAAAGGAGAAGTAGACGCCCCACAATTCATTGCGGCAGCGATATTTAACATGACGTAAATGATTAAATCCGAAGTAGAAGAAGAGTGTGAATATGACCCAGAAGATGAAGATGTAAGTTATCGTTGCCTATGAAGCTTTTAAATCTGATGTCACGCGGTGGTAATACATCGTATGGCTGCGCTTCTTGTAGTCCATCTTCCTAAGTGTGTAGTTTCATCACGGTAGACGCACGTCAACAACATCATCCGCCTTCGCATGATATGACGTAGTCGGATCCTCTGAGCAGCGCTGTCGGCTCTCCCTGAGTCCTATGAAGCCTCCTTTACGCCTCTCCTTGACCTCGTGACGATTTCCACTGAGGTCAAGGGAATAGTAGATAGGAAGGACGATCCACCCTCAGACTCAGGTGTGATTGACCTGAGCTGTGACCCCCTGCCCTGATAATCCCCTTCTGACGAGGAGCGAGGACGACTCATGTTCCGTCCCCAGTGGCCGGGGCGGCACTCCGGCCCTGCAGCCAAGGTGGGGACCCGATCAGGCCACGCACAACGGGCACATCACTCTCTTAAAGGGCCATTGGCCGTCACAAGGGGCTGCAACCCGACCCCGCTGCCCTATAATCTCTGAATGCTAACTGGGCAGTGACACGTCACTAAGACGGGCTGAGATGTGGATCAACAGCGGAGCGAGGAAAGGGTCCTTCGCGATGTCAACAGCTGTCATGTAGAAGCGACATTATCGTGCGTTTCACTGCGATCCCGTGTTCCAAACGCCTTTTCACCGGTTGCTTCCAGTGGCCTACGTCATCTCCGTGCATCTCCCTCCTCCTGCTTCCATATATCTTCTGTCTTCTGGGGCTTCTCCCTCCTCCACCCGACCGCCCTCCCTCCACCCACATATGGGATTCACATTTGGCTCCGCCGGAACATTTTCTTAATGTGATATTATGCTACATCATCTGAGGGGCCGTTCCACTCCCTGTCACCACCCCTCGCGTGGACACAGGCCGCACGGGGGCCGAGGAGAGGCGGTCGGACGCTGTCCACGTGAGTTACGACCATTTCATTTGACACCGCTCGCGGCCACGGTCGCTCACGGCGCCTGAGAAGTGTAATCAAAACACAAACGCTGCTGACGTCGGTCTCTCTCTCTCTCTCTCTGTGTCTCCGTCTCTCTAGGAGCCTGTTGGTGGCGTGGACGTTTTCACCCTCTCCTGCTGGCGGCTGTAAATCGCCTCATGTCGAAGGTGTGTGTGTGTGTGTGTGGGTGGGTGGGTGGGTGGGTGTGGGTGGGTGTGTGTGTGTGTGTGTGCGGGAACAGAAGGTGAGAAATTTGCGGGTCAGTCGAGGTCCCTCAGGTAATTGTGCTTCTTAAACTTTTGACCCACTAAGTCCTACTTAGTGCAGTGCAGCCTGCTCCCCTTATTTCCCCCGAGAGTTTGGATTCTGCATACCAAGGTGTGTGTGTGTGTGTGTGTTACAATAAGAGTCTGAACACATGCCACCAGCCACACACAACTCATGTGATTCTTTTTCACCCATTTTGTCGCCGTTGTACTTCATCGTTGTTCCTCCACTGTTTGACAAACCTTCTCTTTTTTTAATCGTCCTATGAAATATTCATCTTCTGCTCTCCCCCCCCCCCTCCTCCCTCTCTCTCGTCCTTGTGTGGTAACTGAAACTGTTTTAATCAAACCACCAAAGCGGCGAAAAACATTCCAGAGATCAGACGCAGACGTGATGTAATCTCCATCGCCATCGCTTGGCAGCGGTTGTGTGCCAATCCTCGGGGAGGGGGGGGGGAGTCGCTCTCGGCCTCAGCGTGACGCCCGCTCGCCGTTACCTGAACACGCTGACGTCTGCGTCTCAGCGCGTTGGAAGTCGGTCACTGTTTGATTTCCCGCTGATTTGTTTTCATCGCTGCGTAATTGTTTACAGATGAAGACAAATCGGCCCAAAATGAAGTATGCACCCAGTGACTCGCTCTGACAGCCGACCCGCCGGGTCCTGTAAAAAATGTTTAAGCAAATCTAAGTGATTAATGCTTTGGGGGGTTTCTCATTGTTTATTTTATTTGACATAATTGTGAACATGAGCGAGGCTGATTCTGATTCTGTTTCCTCTGCCTGCAGCCGATGGAGGAGGACAACCCCGGCATCGCAATCTCAACTGTCCGTACGACAAAGACGTGCCCATCAAGAGAAGATGACTAAGGTGAGTTATTTAACTTTCCCATTTGACTTTTACACTCTCCCCCCCTCCACCCCTCGTTTCATGGCAGGAGAAAGGGGCGTGAAATTGGGGGTGGGGGGTCGCAGGGGGCCAGTTGTTTTTAAATAAACTAAATCTGCTAACAGTTTTATAACCCTGACCTCGTAAAAACTGGCTGCAGCTTTTGGTCAGCTCCCTCCTGACGGGGGCCGAGCGGAGTCCGTCCGGCCGGCCGGCCGGGACTGGAATTCCCATTTGCCCGCTGTGGAGCGTGTCGGTGCGTCAGCTGGTGTGTGTGTGTGTGTGTGTGTGTGTGTGTGTGTGTGTGTGTGTGTGTGTGTGTGTGTGTGTGTGTGTGTGTGTGTGTGTGTGTGTGTGTGTGTGTGTGTGTGTGTGTGTGTGTGTGTGTGTGTGTGTGTGTGTGTGTGTGTGTGTGTGTGTGGAGGGGAGAGGGAAAGGGCGTATGATATACGATTGCTGTGTCACGATCCACATGTGACGAGCGTCCTCACAGACGGAGCATCCAGGCTGCTCCCTCTTTCTGGTGGTTTCCCCCCGCCGAAGAAAAAGTGAGAGAGGGACAGAAAGGAGAGAGAGAGAGGGAGGGAGGAGAGAACAGCGCTCAGACAATCAGTGTGTGTGAGAGAGAGAGAGAGAGAGAGAGAGAGAGAGAGAGAGAGAGAGAGGTAGTCACAGGAGGAGAGAGGAGCTGGCTGGCAGATAATAGTTGGAACAACAAATCCAGTGTTGAGCAGGATCTCTGCGTCTCTCTGGACACGTCGGGCGTCTTTCTGCTGCTGCTGCTGCGGGTGAGTCCACCAGCCCGGGGTCAAACCTCTGGATCAGCTGCACATACTGTTCTTCTCCTTTTGTTTAATCTTCTCAAATCCATCCTGTAGCAGAACCTGTACTTACTTTCCGACGGACGCTCTGATTCTCTCGCGGATGGCGAGACGATGTGACGCATGTTCGTTTGCGCATTTTCCACACGGCCGTACGTGCACAGAGTTAAGAGTTCCTAACTTCTCCCCTCCGCGGCTCAGGTGCACATTCCTGCTTTTACTGCAGGTATTTTAAAAAAATGTTCTCCCCTGCTCCTCAACGAGTCCCAGAAAAACTGCAAGTGGTTGTGATTAGGACGCAGCGTGTGACACGAGGTGTAATCGGAGGAAACATGTTTGCGTTGGCGCTGGTGGGAAACGCTAATCAGGCACTGACAAGCGAGGCTGGATGGATAATGGAACTCGCATGTGCGTGTCGGAGCGTGAGTTTTAATACGGCTGCGTGTACGTATGGATGTGTGTTTTACAGGTGCATGCGTTTATGTCCGTAAGTGTGATGATTGACTTGGCCGGTGCTGCTGGACCGTGAGGCGGCTGGAGGCAGATGATGACAGATATAATAGACGCTGTGGTAGGTCGGAGGAGGAGGAGGAGGAGGAGGAGGGAGACGAGCAGCCACCTCCATCGAACTGCGAAGGAGAGCGTGTGAGAGAGAGAAGGTGTTCAACTGAAAAATGAAGTGACTACAAAAGGGGATAATTTGAGTGGGAAGAAGAAGAAGAAGGGGAAAAAAAGTCCAAGTGGGAGGAAAAACCATCTGAGAAAGAGACGGGAACAGTGAGGAGAGAGAGGCAGCGCCAGAGAGAGACACGATAAATAGGAGAAACAGAAAGAAACTGAGATGTGTGAGAGAGAGAGAGGAGGTGAGAGTGACGGAGAGGAAACATCCCTCTCCTCCTCCAGCGACAGCAGATGAGAAACAGTTTGCATCTTCACTTCAAAACCCCAAATCAGACTGATGGAGGAGGAGGAGGAAGAGGAAGAGGGGGAAGAGGAGGAGGAGGAGGGAGAGGAAGAAGAGGAGGAGGAAGAGGAAGAGGATGAAGGGGAGGAGGAGAAGGAGGAAGAGGAAAAAGATGAGGAAGAGGAGGAGGAGGAGGAAGAGGAAGAAGAAGAGGAGGAGGAGGAGGTGTGTTTGAAACATCGCACATTCAGCCAGGTGCAAATAGACTAATAATATTGTTAATCGCAATAATTTCTGGGACAATATGTCGTGCACCATAAAGTAGTTACCGGGCCTCATTTATGTGGGCGGTGTTGATGCTCTGACAAACGGATGCTCTGCACGAAGAACCGCGGCCCCTCAAGTTCCCTTCACGCCGGACGACGGGCGGGCGAGAGAATCTCTGCTGCCGCCGAAGAAGAGGCCGGGTTCCAACGTGACTCCCCTCTTCGCCTCGGGCTCGCAGCTGAAGGAGGATTGATCCGGTTTCACGCTGCCGATTCTGGCCTGCAGCTTCTGTGGTGGTGGTTTAATTGTCTCTGATGGAGGATGGAGAGAACAAGAGGAGGTGGATTCAGGATGTGACCCAGGAGAAGAAATAAGCAGTTCCTGTTTTAACAGAAACATAATGTGACACTGTGACACATTAACAACACCCGGAAAAGAAATAAGAGATCTGAGAATGTTCACACGTGTGTGTGTGTGTGTGTGTGTGTGTGTGTGTGTGTGTGTGTGTGTGTGTGTGTGTGTGTGTGTGTGTGTGTGTGTGTGTGTGTGTGTGTGTGTGTGTGTGTGTGTGTGTGTGTGTGTGTGTGTGTGTGTGTGTGTGTGTGTGTGTGTGTGTGTGTGTGTGTGTGTCTTCCCTTTGTCTCTCCCCACCGTTTCTGAGAAGCCCAAATTGTAAAGCTAACACGAGCTTAGCTCGGCTCACGCGGCGGCTCGTCATTGGCTGAACGCTGCGCTCAAATCCACGCTGTTTGTCTTATCTTTACTACGGGGGATATATTTAGTGAGGAGCTTAGGTTTTAGGAGGCTGGCGCGTGGGGCGGGCTCGTGCGTGTGTGTGTGTGTGCGCTTGTGTTTGCGTGTGTGTGTGTGTGTGCGTGCGTGTGTGCGTGCGTGCGTGTGTGCGTGCGTGTATGTGTGTGTGTGTGTGCGCTTGTGTGTGTGTGTGTGTGTGTATGAGTGACAGACCGAGAGGAAGAGCAAGTTTGTGTGTGCGTTTCAGGAGCTGGCGTCAGTAGACAGTGGTAGAGCTTGGCACTCTGCATGCCAAACCGTGTGTGTGTGTGTGTGTGTGGCTGGAGGACAGGTCTGTGGGTCTGGACCCCCCCACTCCCCCACCCCGCCTCGCTCCAGTCAGGAATCTGCCCTTTAGTTTATTAAAAGCTGGTGAAACAATGGAGGGAGGTGAGGTGGAGGAGGAGGAGGAGGAGCAGGGGGGTGGAGGGGGGGATAGTGACTCATGACATAAACTCTGAGCTCAGAGGAGCAAATCAGAAAGTGCCATGATGATGATGATGATGATGATGGAAAGAAGAAGAGATGGAGGAACGGAGGAAGGATAATAATAAGAGACTCTACCTGTCATTTTTCCCTTAATCCTCTGTCGTCCTTTGATGCACCTGTTTTCACTGCATGGCAGCGGGAAGTGAGGGGGGGGGGGGGCCTTCATAACCAGGTCGCCCAGTGCTGCAGACAGGCTCCGTCCCCCAGCACAACAACTGTGTACTCAGCTGCCAGCTGGCCCGTGTGATGAAGCATCAGAGGATCCTTCTGAAGATCTGGCTCCTCGGCCCCATGTGCCATCACACACCAGCATCCCAACAATGTCCAGGGCCCCAGAGCAGCAGCCCCCCCCCCCCATACTGTACTGTGTGTACATACGTGTGCAGGTTTGTCTGTGTGAGAACAAACAGGGGATATTTATACATGCTCCCCAGCGCTCAGAACAAAGTGACTGATGAATTCTGTCCCAACACGACATATGGTCCGAACGGTGTGGAGGCTTTTTTTACAGTCACAATGTCCCTGTTTCACTTTTTTTCACTCAAGTTAAGAGTTTTCAAATATCTGGTTTTGTCTGACGAGCAGTCGACCAACAGTTTTTATTAGATAAATAACCTGAGCAACTAATCAGTCATATCAAATAGTTATTGGTTAAGTTCATGTTGCTCAACATATTGATGTCGATTGACCAACTAAAATTATTTCCGCACTAAGAGCCACAATTATTTCTTGATTTTAATTTATCTTCCTCATATATTTATAATTATTTGTGGAATTTAGCTACAGTACATTCGCAGTGGTAGGTCAGTGTGTGTGTGTGTGTGTGTGTGTGTGTGTGTGTGTGTGTGTGTGTGTGTGTGTGTGTGTGTGTGTGTGTGTGAGTGAGGCACCGTTCCCACTGTAAGAGAGACATCACAATACCTTGCGCCCCCTAAGCTTTGGAATCACCGTCTCATAACTCCCAAAGTCCTAAAGCCTCCGACCAGAGAGACGGTGGTTTCTTTCTGACCCCCCCAGATATTCTGAACCCAGACTGGATTTTTTTCTGTTGTTGTTGCAGATACTGGGGCCTCGTTAAACGACCTGCCCCTCGGCGATGCTGCCGAAGCTTTATCTACGAAAATTAAGAGCGGAATGTAGAAAATTTGATTTGCTCTATGACATACGATATGTCTGTTAATGAGCAGTAAACGCAGATGTACAGATTGGTCTCCACACTTGATATGTGTGTAGTTACATGTGATACTTCGACCTGTGGTCCTCCTCCTCCTCCTCCGGCTCGCTAACTAGTTCTGGGAATTCCACGTTGGTCGGTTAAACCGAAAAAGAAAAATTCTGTCGGTTTTTTGGGGGGTTGTTGTGCCAAATTACTGAAGGTATCATCTGTTTCAGTAAAAAGCAGAGCCAACACACAGCCTCTAGTGACTGATGTAGTAATGTCACTCACCATGTCGCGTCAATCGGCTGCTGAGAACGTTCGCCCTCTGCAGCGTTAGCTCACAAACTCGCAGCAGGTTTGTGGCCATCAAGTTGAACATTTAAGATCCCGTTTTACAAGATTCTTATTTTACAGCACGTCAGTTGGAAGCATTTAACTGGTCCGCTGGCTGGGGGCGAAAACATTGTTAACGTGAGAGCTGTCACAGCCGCTTTCGCCTGGGACCGTTTTTAAAAGACTTCGAGCTGTAAATCCACAATCCTTATCATTAGGGCCCGAGCGCCGACCAGCAGGAGGCTGGCGAAGGCCCTCTTGTTTTTGTCAATTATTTTCTGAAATTCAATTTCAATTATCTTACCTCTTACCTGTCAACACAAAATTCAAAAAGACATTAATTTGCACTACTTGTTTTGGATGCACTTCAAACTGGGCAATGTTGACAAAGCCAATTCAGGACGTGTCCCCTCTTCTCCAGCCAGAACAGAATCCCACTACCACCTCCTTCCTCCTTCCGACTCTTGGCTTGATGAAACTAAAACCTTAACCCTGACCTCAGTCAGTGTCTTGTCCCAGACTAAACTCAGATGTATCTGAACCTTTGCCTTCCAAAAAAATCACTCGCATCATCAAGTTGGAATACTTGAACTTTTCTTGTCGGAGGTTTGTTGGATGGAGCTTATTCTTCCAGTGTCGCAGCGTGAGGTTGTTTACTTTAGTCGAGCTGAGATTTCCAGTCTAATTCAGAATGACGGACCTGTGCCCTGCGGACCTGTGCTGCCAATGAAGTCAGGACCCAAGACAGATCCAGGATAGATACGCACTGTAACGACCTTGCCGGTCAATATGCTCGGACAAGATGGTGGACAGGAGGATCCAGCTGGTGTTTGTGAACGCCCAGGGCAGGGAGCTGGGTGAGCGGAGGCCACCTTGTCCCTAATGCTGGCCCGAACCTCCTGCTTCAGCCTACAGTACAGTACAGTACAGTACAGTACAGTACAGTGCAGTGCAGACGGGCGAGGCAGCCTGGCATCAGCACTCACTTTGCACACTCCCGGTGGACAACAGTGGACTCACTCACTCAGATACCATCTCCATGTATCGTCCTTAAAGCCCCATTATCCGAACCAGCTGCCGTTCGTGGCTACCTATTGAATCACCAGCTTCCAAAGCGTAAGCGTGAGTCACCGAAAGAGACGCTAATTATGATGTGTGGTCCCCTTGTGGCGAGGGACGTCCACGTTTGCATCGCGGTGCAGTTACAGTGCAGCAGGGCACAACGGGCAAATGACAATCAATGGGAAAATCATCCTTAGGCGGCACGATTGGGGCGCATTCCACATGGGCGCATTCGCCTTGAGCAAAAAAGACGAGTTAAAAAACTAAAGAGATTCACCTTAATGTTTAGGTAGCAACAGTTGCCCCCTGTCCGTTGGTTGGTTGGTTGGTTTTATTTGTCAGTTCGTCAGCAGGATTACCCAAAAAACTAATGAACAGATTTCCTTGAAGCTTGGTGGAAGGATGGAACGTGGATCAAGAAAGACCCAGTTTAATTTTGGTGTGGATCTGGATAAAGGGGCGGAACCAGGATTCTTATTTTTTAACATTGTGTGATGGGGCCTTTTTGAAAACATTTTCTCCTGATGAAAACTAGATGGATTCTATGAGTGTGTGAGGTTTTTGTGCAGCTTGATTGAATTTTCAGGACCGTTGGCTGTTGGCAGAGCGCCATTTTAGTTTTAACATGTTTTCACCATGTAAATCCCTTTTTATTGGGAGACGCTACAGTCTCTTGCTTCAGTAAATAGTACTTTGATTATTAGCAGATTTGATTGGGAACGTTTCATGTCCACCTCCTTTTGGTTCCTTAGTTCCTCGCTGTGTTCACCAGCTGGTCTCTAACCTTGTCCTCCGTTTGTCCGCCTGTCTGCTGCGGAGTAGAGGACGGTGAGTTTGAGATCTTTTCCAGTACAAACAGCTGCGTGCTGATGCCAAACGTGAGGCTGCAGTGAGAGTGATCCGTAAAAAACCAAACCCACAAGATGCTGAAACTCGAACTCCACAAGGAGCTACAGGGAGCAACAGGGTCCAGTCGTTGTCGGGGTTCAGCTCCACGAGTGGGAAACCTCTTTGCTCAACCGAACTCTGATCGCAGCAGCTTCAGGACAGGCCTTGCCTCTAATAGGTGGCCCTGTTTTGTAGAGAAGTCCTGTGTGAAAAAAGTCTTTACTGTGATTGAAAATGTTCTCACATGCTGCACCTTTCTTAATAAAATTGCGCATCACAAATTAAACCGACTTCGCAGGAAACCTGGGGACCAGATAGTTTTATTGCATCATCGCTCTCTGGGCGTATAACGAAGCTGCCATGTGTAATCGGCTCTATGACCGAGGCCACGGGGCACAAACATTAATGATAGGCGAGGGTTTAGGGGGTGAAGGGGTCAATATAGGGGCCCGACAGCGAGGCCCAGTGGCCCCTCACAGGTTAATCCAGCCGTGCCTCTACTCGCTCTCCTTGATTCCTTGGAAACCTCATGTTGATTTCATCCGTTAAATGACTCTATAGCCCAGACTGCAGGCAGCAGAGATGGAGATACCAGTGGTCGTTGTCATGCTATAGGTCAGGTCCGACTGGCCCGGGCCGGAGGTGCTGATGGGCGCTGGCCGTACGAAGAGACGACTGGGCTGTCTGCTGTGCTAAACCCTGCAGCACACATGTTTCGACGGGCCAAAGAAACATCTTGGGGAGTATTTATTTTAACAGGCCAAATGATACTTCTATTTCTCTCAGGAGGAATGTTAAGGTTAAATGATTCCCCTTAGAAAGAAAAACACAGGGGTTGGAATGGGGACGGGGGAGGGGGAGGGTATAACGGTTTCATGTGAACCCGATGGATCCCGTGATTTCGGTTCAAACGAGGGAAATGTTGCGGTGAAGTGGCGTACGGCGAAAAGGAGACGAAGCTCAAGTGGGAGCTTCGGTAGAATACGTGCTAATATCCTCGGCTTTAACGAAGCCAGACTCGAACTTACTTGCCACGGCAACTCGGGGCACAAGGCCACTGACTTCACATGCACGAACAGATCTATTACTGTACATCATAGTGATGAAAAGAAAGAAGATTTCCCTACATGAGGTTATTCTCGCAAAATGATGGCGAGTTAGCATCTGATGCTGTGTCCACACCAAACACATTTTCGTGACTGATTACTCGTGCAAGTTTGGCCCCAGAATTATTTTTGCTTATTTCTTTATTCGTGTGCTTTTTGTTGTAACACGAGGGAGCACACGAATGAACAGACTAACTTCTTGGCTCTTCTTGCGCGTCGGGAGGATTCACGTGGCCCAGCGCCAGTGACACAAAATTCGCGTCCAATCACGCCTTTGCATTGACTTCGTACGTAATCTCGATGCTCAAACAATTCGTGCCGCGTTTGGAGTGAGCGCATCGCAACAGGTAGCAGCCCAGTCTGCTGCAACACAAAAATAATGGAACTATCTAAACATGTTTTCTTTGTTAAAGTAGCCCCAGTGTTAAAACTGAACCTGCTGTCACTCTCAAACATATCGACTGATCTTAATACAGAGAGAAATGTTAAATAAAATCTTATAAACTTTTTCACTCTTCTCTAGGGCTGCAACTAATGATGATTTTCACTATCGATTAATCTGTTGATTATTTTCTCGATTAGTCGATTAGTTGTTTGGTTCATGAAATGTAAAAAAAAAAAAAAATGTTGAAAAATGTTGATCGTGTTTCCCCAAACCGAAGATGTTTTTTTTTTTCTGTTCACACAAAAAAAATATGTAGTTTACTGTCACAGAGGAGAAAAGAAACCCAAAAACATATTCACATAACTTTTTTTCCCATAAAAAATACGATGAACTGTTGCAGCTCTTCTCTGATGTGGCCAATGGTTTATGTTTGGTTTAAAACACTTAGCAACAAAATAATCATATGTCAAAAGTTATTACTGGAGAAACATTGTCTTCTTAGCACTGTATAATATTCTACTATACTCAACCATGAGGAGGCTGTTGACAATGTGCAGATACGTGTAGCTTCAGCTCCGTAGTTTCCTTCATCAGACGAGTATAAATCAAATCGTAGAACAAGTTTGTGCACAAACTAAATAAACTGCTGCAAAACCAATTAGTCAAGTTACTCCCCGACATACATTTACCGACAGTCCAACCTCCGGACCACATGGTTTTTTTGTGTGTGTGTGACTACAGTTCATAATCATAATATTTAAGAAAACAAAAAAGAGAAACTGGAACCACCAACCTCCATCATTACGTTTCCCCGTCTCACTCCCTGACCCCACGTGTACACGCAGCTAATTCACAACACATTGCCTGTTAGCGACTCCGTCTCCGCCAGCAGCGATCTCCTCTCAACACGCAGCCTATTGTCAGGAGGACAATAAAACTGTGAGGCTGGAAAAAGGAAAACAACTGCATGTAGTGCTGCGGGACTGGCAGCGGGGCCGCGGCCATGAGGCGGCTTGTTGGGGAGAGTGATTTGTTTTAATGAAAAAGTCCTCGGTGGGGAGAGGAAAGGGCCCCGGCTGCAGGCTGTTTGTGAAATGGCTTAAGTTTCTCCTTCTGTAATAAAAAGTGCCAGGACTTCATGTGTCTACGTGTGTGTGTGTGTGTGTGTGTGTGTGTGTGTGTGTGTGTGTGTGTGTGTGTGTGTGTGTGTGTGTGTGTGTGTGTGTGTGTGTGTGTGTGTGTGTGTGTGTGTGTGTGTGTGTGTGTGTGTGTGTGTGTGTGTGTGTGTGTGTGTGTGTGTGTGTGTACGTGTACAAGGGAAGCCGCGGAATTAAGGAGACAAAGTAGGCAGCCAGGTCTGGAGACACACACACACACACACACACACTCTCACTCATCAAACAGTTAATCACCGAAATTGGCAAAAAAATGAGAACTTTGTGTGGAGGTCTCTTCTAGATCTTCGTCCACCGACGTCCGGCCGTGTGATCGTTTCTGCAGCGCCGCTTACACAAGTTCCCCTCTGATGCCTCCCCTTGTTTGTCTCCTGCTCTCAGACTGCGGTGGTGGATCCAGACGGGCGGGGGATGGAGCGGCCCGGCGAGGGCGACCCAGCTCCCAGCGCCTCTCTCCCTGCAGCTCGCCGACCTTGAACCGCGAGAGAAACAAGAGGGGAAACCGCAAAACAAAACAAAAAGGGAAACCGCAGACGATACAACAAAGCCGGCGAGAGCCTCGGGGCGGCCCCCCGCCATGAAGCCTTCAATCTCCGCGGGCCCCCCCTCTGGCCTGCTGCTGGTCCTGGTGTGCTGCCCCCTGCTGGGCCTGGTGCAGTCGGCCGGCGGCAACAAGGCCAGCGGCGACAACGCGCATCCGCACCTGGCCGACTCGGACCCGGAGCGATGCATGAGGCACCACTTTGTGGAGACCATCACACATCCCATCTACAAGTGCAACTCCAAGGTGAGAGGTGGACACACACACACACACACACACACACACAAATACACTTCGAGACGCAAAGAAAACCCCCGAAAAAACACAAACTCAAGAGTCATTTATCTCACACACATTTTATTTCTCTCTCCGTCCTCCAGTTTGACTCTTATTGCCCCTCAAAGTCTCGTCCGTCCTCCCACCGCTTCGTCTCCATCGCTCTGTCATTTAGACGAGTCACGCTTTGTTTCTCAGGGACTCAGAGTGTGTGTGTGTGTGTGTGTGTGTGTGTGTGTGTGTGTGTGTGTGTGTGTGTGTGTGTGTGTGTGTGTGTGTGTGTGTGTGTGTGTGTGTGTGTGTGTGTGTGTGTGTGTGTGTGTGTCTGTGTCTGTGTCTGTGTCTGTGTGTGTGTGTCTGTGTGTGTCTGTGTGTGTGTGCACGGTGCTGGACGCGGGCCACGCTGCAGACATATCCTGCGCCTCAGCTGGGACTCGGCTCTGGCCGAGGTGGAACGTCTCGCTGTCGGTCCTGCTGCCTCTCTCTCTCCTACAGGGGCCAGGGGGAGAGAGAGATGTGCTGAGGAAAGATCTGTTGCCTAATGATGTGGAGGAGTGGTCGCTGGTTCTGTCTCCAGCTCCAACTTCAGGCTGCGTCCACACTGATCCGCTTTCAGTTTTAAAAACTACATTCTGCAGAGTTTTCCAGCTCCTAGAACTCGTTTTAACACACTTCCTGTCAGTAACAGTTCCACCCACAGACTGTAAATAAAGATGGACGACGCGTCTCCTCTTTCCTCCCGTCGTACGAAAATTCTGCTATAATATATCTCCTCTGACGCCAGTAGGAGTCTGTGCACTCGTGATCACGCCCACACACGCGCTCTCGACCAATCACGAGTCAGCTGTCAATCATGCCGCCTCGACAAACAACTCATTAAAACCCAAACGTATCAGGAACATGAAAACTCTTTGGAAACATTTATTTTGATCTGCTTTGGTTGTTTTTAAGTGCGGTCCATGTCCCATCTGCTAACATGGAGGGGGCGGGGCTTATGCGCTATACTGCCGCCAGACTCCAGGGGGCGATCCAGAGGGTTTGGCTTCACTTTTGGGAGCTGACATCCCTGCTCTTACTTTTCTTCAGTACTTTCTGTAACAAAGCAACAAACTGTTGAGGAGACGATTTCTCCCTGATGGATAAATACATGAATCCTCTCAGTTTCCTGTTCGTTGTTCCAGTTGTTCCTCGTCCGTCTCTTCAGTCTGTGTTAATGTTCGTTGCCTCTGGAGCTCGTCGAGCACGAGGCCAAAACCCCAGATCCACGCAGGCGTCGCAGGGCGGGAGCTCCGTCCTCGGACTCCTCCAGTCTTCTGATATCTGATGCTTCAGTCCAAACTTTCATTTAAGTGTCGATTCAATGAGAAGTCGACTTTGTGATTTTAAGAACTACAAACTACAATAAAACAACTTCTCTGCTGATTGGCTGACATCACATCTTTAACATCACAAAGTGATTTGATTCTGTCACAGGATTCAGATAAAACACCTAGAACTTAGATACTTCTCGCTTTGGATCCGGTGCTGGTTCTGGTTCTTGATCAGGTTCTGGTTCTGGTTCACTCCCCGGTTCCAGTTCTGGTTCAGGTTCAGGCCCCGGTTCTGGATCAGGTTCTGGTTCTGGTTCACTCCCCGGTTCCAGTTCTGGTTCAGGTTCAGGCCCCGGTTCTGGATCAGGTTCTGGTTCTGGTTCACTCCCCGGTTCCAGTTCTGGTTCAGGTTCAGGCCCCGGTTCTGGATCAGGTTCTGGTTCTGGTTCACTCCCCGGTTCCAGTTCTGGTTCAGGTTCAGGTTCAGGTTCTGGATCAGGTTCCGGTTCTGGTTTTAGGATCAGGTTCTGGTTCTGGTTCAGTCCCTGGTTCTGGTTCTGGTCCCGGGTCAGATTACAGTTCTGGTTCAGGTTCTGGATCAGGTTCTGGTTCTGGTTCAGTCCCTGGTTCTGGTTCTGGTCCCGGGTCAGATTACAGTTCTGGTTCAGGTTCTGGATCAGGTTCTGGTTCTGGTTCTCTCCCCGGTGCCGGTTCTGGTTCTTGATCAGGTTCCGGTTCCGGTTCTGGTTCTGGGTATGGTTCCAGTTCAGGTTCAGGTTCCGGTTCAGGATCAGGTTCTGGTTGTGGATCAGGTGCTGGTTCTGGTTCTGGTTCCGGTTCCGGTTCCGGTTCCGGGTCAGTTTCAGGTTCTGGTTCTGCTTCTGGTTCCGGTTCTGGGTCTGTTTCCGGTTCTGCTTCTGGTTCCGGGTCAGTCTCAGGTTCTGGTTCTGGTTCCGGTTCTGGGTCCATTTCCGGTTCTGGTTCTGGTTCCGGGTCAGTTTCAGGTTCTGGTTCTGGTTCTGGTGGTTCACTGGACCACCAGACCAGTGGACCACCGGACCATCGGACCACCGGACCACCGGACCAGTGGACCACCAGACCACTGGACCAGTGGACCACCGGACCATCGGACCAGTGGACCACCGGACCAGTGGACCACCAGACCACTGGACCAGTGGACCACCGGACCAGTGGACCACCAGACCACTGGACCAGTGGACCACCGGACCATCGGACCAGTGGACCACCGGACCAGTGGACCACCAGACCACTGGACCAGTGGACCACCGGACCAGTGGACCACCAGACCACTGGACCAGTGGACCACCGGACCATCGGACCAGTGGACCACCGGACCAGTGGACCACCGGACCAGTGGACCACCGGACCACTCGGGTGATGCCTCTATAGTGAGTTCTAGGAGCTTCCTCTTCGTCCTCATGTTAATATCAGAGGAGGAGGAACTGAGCTGTTTGATCGTCAGCTGGGAAACAGACAAATGGTCTTAAAGTGGCGACAACACCGCTGATGTCTGAACTGTGTGTGTGTGTCTGTGTGTGTGTGTGTGTGTGTGTGTGTGTGTCTGTGTGTCTGTGTGTGTGTCTGTGTGTGTGTCTGTGTGTGTGTGTGTGTGTGTGCGTCGCCCCGTCGCGGCCCCAGACAGGCTTTGGTCAAAGTGGGAACACGGGTGGCGACACGCAGCAGCTGACAGAAGGACGTGACACAGGAGTCTGTTTAGGGAGGTGACAGGAATGTGGTGACCCACAGAGGAATGTCAGTCAGTCAGTCAGTCGGTCGGACAGACGGACA
Organism: Scophthalmus maximus; assembly: GCF_022379125.1. Classification (NCBI taxonomy): domain Eukaryota; kingdom Metazoa; phylum Chordata; class Actinopteri; order Pleuronectiformes; family Scophthalmidae; genus Scophthalmus; species Scophthalmus maximus. The sequence continues at coordinate 2,093,575 of NC_061528.1, forward strand.
GACGGACGCTCACCACACTGATAAGGCCAGCGTGTGTGTGTGTGTGAGAGAGAGCTGGGATACAGCGGATCACTCTGGATTAAAGAAAAATAAAATCAAATGTGAACCTTGTGCAAATGGCCTTGTGTGTGAGCGTGTGTGAGCGTGTGTGAGCGTGTGTGAGCGTGTGTGTGCGTGTGTGTGTGTGTGTGTGTGTGTGTGTGTGTGTGTGTGTGTGTGTGTGTGTGTGTGTGTGTGTGTGTGTGTGTGTGTGTGTGTGTGTGTGTGTGTGTGTGTGTGTGTGTGTGTGTGTGTGTGTAGCAGGTGTAGATGTGTGTGTGACTGGTCTGGTTGATATGTCTCAGTTCGCAGGTGCAAGGCCGAAGCCGAGAGACACACCTCTCACTCCCAGACTTCGGAACACTGCCTCATTGTGCACAGTGATATTTCCCGCTCTCATCCCGAAGGTCACGACTGCGTGACTGACTTTATCTGTTTCCTCCTCCTCCTCTCGTTGCAGATGGTGCTGCTGGCGCGCTGCGAGGGCCACTGCAGCCACACCACGCGCTCCGACCCGCTCATCTCCTTCAGCTCGGTGCTCAAGCAGCCGTTCAAGAGCACCTGCTCCTGCTGCCGGCCGCACACCTCCAAGCTGAAGGCGGTGCGGCTGCGCTGCGCCGGGGGCACGCGCATCACGGCCACGTACCGATACATCCTCGCCTGCAACTGCGAGGAGTGCAGCTGAGCAGCGGCGCCGCCCTCGGGACTCTCACCACGGCAGCGCTCCGTCTCGGACCCTCGATCTGCGGCTCATCCGGAGCGATTTCTGTTTTCTGGGTTGATTGTTGGATCAGAACATTCCCCCCCCCCCCCCCCCCCCCCCCCTCCCGGAGGACCGCCGTCGTACCAACCCCCCCTCACACACACGGGCCTCAGAGTTGACCCTCAAACAGAACACGCCACATACCCTCTTCAAGTCAATCAGTGTAAATCATCAGAGGCACATTTTTCTGTAGCGCTCGAGGCCAAACACCACAAACTGCTGCTCCCTCGGGGGGGGGGGGGAGAGACCCTCCTCGCTGCAGAGGCCTCCGTCAAACTCATAACACGCAGTGAGAGAAACTCATTGTTAGAAATATGTATATCTGTAACAGGCGTCGTCCTCCACCGTGCGTTTGACGACAAAATGAAAAACCAACAAAACGCCTCGTTTAAAAAAAGCAGCACTGGGAAAAAGAGACGAGTCTCCAGGTGAGAGAAGACACGTGATGAAGAGGAGGAGGAAGAGGAAGAGGAGGGGGGAGGGGGAGGAGGGGGGGGGGGGGGGGGGAGCACCTGCGCTGATTCACCCAATAATATTTCACACGACTCATCTGGCGGCGTAAAAATAAAAATAAAAAACACAGAGGAGAACTGAGGATGAAGAGGAGGTGGCGTCTTCCTCTCCGCACCGACACATTGCGCCACACGTATCCCAGCGGAGAGCTCTGTTTCCTGGGCGCTCTGCTCCGACCTGGGCCCCCGGGCCCCCGGGCCCCTGGGCGGCGGCGGCGTCCACAGACTGTCGAGGCCGTGGAGTTGTGTTCAACTCTCCTGTTTGAATCTACGTGATGTTTCCCGTCGACGTCATTTGAAACTAGGATCCGGAAACTGAACTGTGTTTATGACTTCTCTCTTGTTGGTCCGTTGTGTTTCATGTGTTTCATGTGTTTCATGTGTTTCATGTGGTTTCACTGTGGTTTCTTCTTCTCTCATTAAACAAAACAAACGCCTCTACGACAGGAGAAGTTCCTTTTGAATGTGAACAAACTACATATTTTATTTTTATGTTTTATGGAAGCAAAAAGAAAACACCACAATCATTTTCCGAAATTGAACCCGTCTCTGAAAACTAACTCATGATGTTTAAGTGTTTTACTTTGGAAAAAAAAAACCCCCAAACATCTGTCTGACTTTTATGTGGTTTTACATTTCGGTCGAAAATTACCAGAAGATTATTTCAAGTTGTGCACAGGATTCTGGTTCAGTAACAATAATTCATATTGTGTCCGGTGTTCAAAAGCTGCTCAAGAGATTTTTGAATAAAAAGAAGAAAAAAGAAAAAAAAAATCTGTCTGCTTTCAAAGTAGATCGTGACAGAAAAGAAAATCCTCGGAGTGGAATCGATCAGACGTTCGTCCTCTCGGGTTTCGTCCTGTCACTCACATCGACAAGTCGCCGGGAACATCGGGAAACCGTCTGGAAGCTTCAGACTCGGAGCAGGTTCAGTGATTCAAACCACACCGTCCAAGTTCAGGTCGTGAAATGTTCCAGAGATGTTGTGTCGAGGCCGTTTCCTGTCATTTCTGTGCACTTGAACGCAGCACGGGAACAAACAGCAGACAAACATTCACGGCACAAACACATTGAATTTCAAATTCAAAGTTCACAATTAGGACGTTTCCTCCACAGACAAGGTGACGTTTCTTCTGATTGTCAGTTTGTGGAACTGTTTCCATGGGACGTGGGACGTCTCTCAGGAGATTTCACTGGCAGGAAAAGTTCCGGACATTTAGCAGGATTACGTTAAATAGCAACAACTGCTGAGTCAGTTTAGCAGAGAGGTCGTGACCCGAGGAAGAGGCCGTTACATTCTGGAGTGGATCCGATGAAAAGGGAATATTTATTCACATTATTTAACGTTGGCCTTTGTTAGCACTCTCTGAGTTCCCTTCGACTTCCTTCATCTTGGCATTCCTTTGCTTCCAGACATTATTATACCTGTGAAGAATGTAGACGGAAAAAATAAAATTGTTAACCTACTTAAAGAAAAAAAAATCATAATTGTTTTATCTATTTTTTATTTAATCTTTATTTAATCAGGCAAACTCGTTGAGATTAGAGAAGCAGAGAAACATTTCCAGGTTTGAGGCCCAACAGGAAACATGGCAGGTTTTTATCGTCCTTCACATCAGCAGATATCACGCACATGCATCCATCCTCTTCCTCCTCCTCCTCCTCTTCCTCCTCCTCTTCCTCCTCCTCTTCCTCCTCCTCTTCTTCCTCTTCCTCCTCCTCATCCTCCTCTTCCTCCTCCTCTTCCTCATCCTCCTCTTCCTCCTTCTCCCTCCTTCTCCTCCTCTTCCTCCTTCTCCTCCTCTTCCTCCTCATCCTCCTCTTCCTCTTCCTCATCCTCCTCCTCTTCCTCTTCCTCATCCTCCTCCTCTTCCTCCTCTTCCTCTTCCTCTTGATCCTCCTCCTGATCAGAACAACCCGAGCGTTTTATTGGACTGGAGCTGCCTCATGAACTCACATCTGTGTGTCATTCTCTGACGGCTGCACAGATTCTCTGTTGTTGATAAAAATATTAAAACCTTTTTTTCTCCATTTAAAGTTCCTTTTCATGGAGGTGAAAGGAGGAAAAATAAAACTCAGTCTTTTATTTGTGTAAAAAATATCTACCACAGTAGACGTGACGTCTAGACGAGAATTTAGTCGTCTGGATAAACTAAAGCAAGTTTTTTTCAATTTTTTTCTTTTCATAATAATTTTTTTCCTCCATTATTCAGTGTCATCCAAAACAATTATAACAAGACAAAACAATACACTTATACTTATACATACATATTACATAAACAAAAAAGAAACTGGAAAAAGACAAATCTTATATTTCCTGCTCCTTTGATATTTATTATTTTATCTATATTTTATTTAATAAGATAAATACTGATGGCCAACCCTTTTTTAAAATGTCCTTTCTTTTTACAAATCACAACAAAAACAATTATACTATTATACAATTATATTTATCAGTCACAATTGTCATAACTTAATTATTACTCCATACATACATACATATATTGTGTTTCCTTAGTTTTATCTTTGAAAAAAACTTTTTAAATTGATTAATATTTGTGCAACATTTTAAAATTATTGTCCAGAGAATATTCCACGGGTTCAGTCCATATACAGAAAATCACGTCTGCTTTAAAATCCTCGTTGTTACTTCTCCCAAATAGACATTTTTATTTTTAATAACTTCTCCTACACACATTTTATTTTATTACATCTGTTGTCATTCATCATCTGTTTATAAAGCAGCCGTCACTTCCTGGATCAGTTTTAATCATTAACACATAGATGAATAATAAACTATTTCATCTGCTGCTTACAAACTACTTTGTGGATGTTATGCTGAAGACAGACGTGTCACTCTGAGTCCACAGCAGTGGACATCATCATTTATGTTTTTATTAATACTCGGTTTCCCCCCAACACATTTTCCTTGCTTGTAACTTGGAACAGTATTTTATTTTATTGTTTTCACTTTTCAGGTCAAGTTTTCTTTTTGTCATCTGAGACTTTATTTACCCAGAAGATAGAGAACAGAAGTTCAGGCTGCTGCTGCCCTCTGCTGGCGAGACTCTGTCATCACACCGACTGACGAGCTGGACTCAGACTCACAGGATGAAGATGACGAAGAGAGGAGGAGGAGGAGGAGGGGTTGGGGGGCATCTATACTCGCTTATGAAGAAGAAAAAAGGCAGGACAGGTACTCACTCCACACACACACATACACACACACACACTCTCACTCACACGTTGTCATGGAGACGCCTCGTCCACTCCCCGAGAGGCCTCTCTTATTGCATAAATTAGATTTACAGAGGATTATATAGGATGAATGATAATTTCCTTCAGAACGAGGAGATATGTTCAAATTACGTTATGTTTTTTAATTTTTTTATATTCCCCATTTTGACTCAACTCTACAAGAAAAATAAAAAAATATTTTTGCATGAGAAACCAGGGGGGGTGGGGGGGGGGTCATTTAAGGTCACTTTCCTTACTCACCTTATTCCTATTCCCCCCCCCAACCAATAAACCTCGGGGAAACACTGGAAAACTAACTTTATTAAAAGTCCGGGACACTTTGAACGTCTCACCGATTTGCAGATTGTTCACCGGCAGGGGGCAGCAGACTGTAGAGAAGAGGCCAGTTGTTGCAGAAGGAGCAGGAAGTTCTGCTGCAGAACCAACAGATGCAGAACCGACGGAACAACACGTGAGTCCAGAACAGTCTGAAGTCTGCAGAAGAAAACCAATGTTAAAAAAAAAAAAAATTCCGTCTGCAGGAACTTTAATCCACTTCCGTCAGACATCAGCACAACTTTTTACGACGTTTAGATTATTTTCTCCACGTGTAATATTCCCATTAGTTCACAGCAGCTGCTCTGGTCAGACTCTGGTCCCTGAACTCTTCACCTGCTGCATGTGCAATAAATATGAATCACTAATGTTATTAATCCTCTGCTGCAGACAGGATCATCACACCTCATCATCATCATCATCATCATCACATTAATCCTCCTCAGGGGGGCCGCTCCACCGCCGGGGGGGCGGGGCCTGCGCGGTGGGCCTGGCCGCAGCCTTTTAAATACAGATGCGCTGCGCGGTGCGCGCCTCGGTCCTTCTCCTTCTCCCTCGGCGGCGGCACCATGACTGCACCCAGCGGCGTCTGCGACGTGATCGTGGTCGGCGGAGGAATCTCAGGTGAGCGGCCGCGTCCCCGCGAACTTCACTCGACCGTCGTCGGTGCAGCGACAAATAAAATCGCGTGAAGCCAAAAAAAAACAAAAACCCGCAGCGCGTCTGACGCGCGGAGGGACCAACTGTTGCACACAAGCCCGGAGCCTCGGTCCGGAGCCGGGGGGGCCGGGGGGGCCGGGGCCGGGGGGCGGGGGGCGGGGGCTGAGCGCTCAAGGGACCTGACTCGACCTGTGTGATAGAAAGCGACAGTTTTCTTCCTCCTGTCCTGCTGCCGCGCCGCGTTCGCGTCTCTGCCGCGTCTCTGCCGCGTCTCTGCCGCATCCGCTTCCGCATCCGCTTCCGCATCCGCATCCGCACCGCGGCAGCGGCGGCTAATCACAGCGCTCACCTAGTGTTACATAACAGGGAGGGGGGGTCTTATTTTAAACATGTTATAAAGTTTCTGTGTGTGTGTGTGTGTGTGTGTGTGTGTGTGTTCAGCAGCATCATGCTCACACACACACACACACATACGACGCGTCAATTACATGCTAATTATCCATGTGGCTCCGTTTCCCCTCATTAATAATAATAAATAGTTATTATTTTTATTCACGTTTTGCATTGACACGTCATGTGGAGCATGATCACGGTTCATGTCACCAGACACACGTCATATCGCTAGGCTATAGGAGAAATTATGTATATGTATGTATATATATACATATTTGTATATACATATACATATGTATATGTGTATATATATACATTCAAGTCGATAAATTCAGTCGAATCATAATAATAATTATTATTATTATACATGCCTGTATACATAGGAGAGAAATTGGTTTGTGTTTGTCTCTAAATGTTTTAATAGGTAACAACGAGAGTGCGACCAATATCGATTTTTGGGAGAGCAAGATTCCCGATGCCGATACATCTACATTTGTATACATATGCATATATATATTTATATACACGTAGATTTAAAAAAAAATCTGACAGTGATTCCTAAGATGTCGTTATCAAACCTTTATGACAAATAAATTTAATTGATATTTTTAGTTGAACCATAAAACTTTATCATACACAGCTATAAATGAAAATAAAATAAAAATACAACCACTATAAAAGAACTTCTGATAAACATTTACAGGCTCATATCAGTCGGCCGATAATGTCGGTTGGGCTCTGAACATATTTTGGTCCAGCCGGTATATCTGTCAGGTTCCTCCTGCGATCAGTCAATATTCCCGTCACGCAGAACTCGCCGTCGCTCCATCTGAGGGTGTGTGTTGTTTTCTTTCTCTCCGTGTCGTTGTGTGTCCACAGGGCGATGAGAGAGAAAACAGAACAGACGACAGATTCACACGCCCTGTCAACGCACCGCGACACCTTCAGGTGCAAAGTGCAGCCGGAGGATTTTTTAAACGTCGGCGTGTTGTGTCGAGAGTCTGAACCCTCTCGGTCCTTTCTGCCGCCGCCGCCGCCGCCTGACCGCCGTCGTCCGTCCGTCTTTTACACAGTGAAGAATTTAGGTCAGCTTCAGTTTCAAATACCAGTCGAACGGCAAAAACAAATGCTTCGCCGCGACATTAACGTGATAACGTGCAGCAGCAGCAGCCCTCTGCCTCCACCCCCCCCCCCCCCCACCCCCGTCACATTAGCTTCTCCTAATTACAACATTTGTTTGTGCCGCTGCCCTTTGCTGCAGGCCGGCAACGAACGAGCTCCACATATAACAATCACTGTCAGAGGACGGATGAGGCGAGGGAGGGGGGGGGGGGGGGGGGGGGGGGGGGGTCCTCCTGCCTCCCGCCCACCAGCAGGACCCTCCAGGGCCCGAGCCAGCACTTTCTGAGAGAAACGCTGAGCGCTTGTGACAGCCTGTTATCAGAGAGAGAGAGGATGGCGAGGGAGGAGGGAGGAGGAGGAGGAGGAGGGAAAACAGAAACGATAGGGGAAGAGAAAGAGGGGCCGAGCTCACCGGCGGTGTCGGCGGTTCAACCGTTAAATGGCCGTGAAATGACAACGCTGCCACGCGACTGACATCACGTCCACATTGGTGGAACTAGAGATGTCTGTTTCCCACTTGTGCGTCTTCACAAGCGGAGATAGAGAAAGCGAGGCGTCGCCCGTGCGGGGTAGTGTTGACGAGCCCGTTGTCTCCCTCAGCAGGTGGTGGAGACCAAACACGGAGCTGAAAGAGAGCTCCAACGTCCTCGCTCACTTCCTGTCCAGCCCTTTCCTCCTCCGCCCCGTTCACAGTACAAATAGCAACTCGGCTGCCCACACACAGACACAAATAGTTTTATCTTCCATTTCTGATACATTGTCTCACCGCTCATCGGCAACGCCAGTATTGTGCTTGAATTCAAATATATTTCAACCCAGATACCTGCCAGATATTTAATCATTATTAGACGGAACGCCGTGTGCATTTCCATCTGTGTAATTGCGTTTTGCGATACGGGAAGCCGCTGAGAAGTGCGCAGCTGTAATCTCAACGCTGTTCATTTCATATCAGGTCCTAAACGTGTGGCTAATGGATGTTTGCGCAAGTGTGAATATGAAATCTTTCCTTGTACAGAACAAACACAGGGCCATAGTTTCTCATGTTCCTCTCTCGACCTATCACGTAATTGCTTGTCAACATTGCTCTTCAGTCTGTGGCCCGTAAGCGGCCAATCAGTGGCTCCGTGCCGAGAACATGAGACGAGGGGGGAGTGGGTCTGGTAAATGTCTCTCCCTCCGGATCAATACGGAACCCTCTAGGGCCCAGATTGAAGAGGCTCACTTGTCACTCGGCTGCTATTGAATTTTTGTTTTGTTTGTGTTCTTGTGGCGAGGCGCACACACACGCACGCACACACACACACACACACACACACACGTCTCAGTGTGAACACACGTGTTCTCAAAATAGACTGTGTGTGTGTGTGTGTGTGTGTGTGTGTGTGTGTGTGTGTATTCGTGTTAAACTGTACAGTCAAATGTAAAAGAGAATCAGCCCAGAAACAATAGCAGACTGGAATTTCTAAGACGCACACACACACACACACACACACACACACACACACACACACAGTATACAAGTGCAGTTTGTTCCTGCCAAGTGGCTCCATCTTAACAATTACTGTTGTCAAGGAAACGGTGACTGCCCCTATTGCTTTTTTTCCAGCACAGTGGACAGAGGATGAAAAGGAGTGTGTGTGTGGGGGGGGGGGGGGGGGGGGGGGGGGGGGGGGGGGGGGGGCAACAGGCTTCATTAGGGAGGTGTTGCTGTTGGTTGACTATAAACCATGTGATGTTACTTATGTCTACTTTATTTTCATTAGAGCCAAGATGGAGCCTGCAGGAGTTTGAGTGTTACAGAGCACAGACAAGGTGCAGGTCGGGGGTCGGGGGTCAGGGGTCAGGGGTCGGTCGGAGGCTTGGTGAGGAACCAGCGACGCAGTCTGGTACAAACCTTGACAGTCTTCACTTCCTGGAGCGTCAAGCTGCCACAAAGATATTAATTAAGTCAAACTCTACCACTTAAATATTAGTTTAACTTGATCTTACTTACACTACCAACACCACTGTGAAGTTATCAGCTACATACTTCATAATGACAACTGAGTAACACGATGTGAATGTTTTCGACAGTGTCTGACATTTTACAATTGGTCAGGTTGTGTGTGTGTGTGTGCGTGTGTGTGTGTGTGTGCGTGTGCGTGTGTGTGTGTGTGTGTGTTGGAGTGTGTGTGTGTGTTGGTTTGTGTGCGTGTGTGTGTGTGTGTGTGTGTGTGTGTGTGGCTGCAGGCCCAGAGCTCAGGCTTTTCTGAATTCACTCAGGCCGTAGCAGCATTGAGCAACAATGGCCTTTATATCATATTTTGGCTCGTCACGTAATTTATCATGTAATTTTTCTGGATTCTTTCCCGACCACACTTTTACATAAAGCAGTTGAACACACACATTTTCCCTCTTTGAATTAATCGCGCAACAATTGCGACTGCGGCATGTTGTAGTCCTGCTTTATTAAGACTGAGGTGTGTGTGTGTGTGTGTGTGTGTGTGTGTGTGTGTGTGTGTGTGTGTGTGTGTGTGTGTGTGTGTGTGTGTGTCTGTGTGTGTGTGGATCTGCTCTAAGAAGCGTCACAAACCTTCAGGCCACAGTGAAACAGTTAAATGAAAAAATGTATGTTCAAGATCATAGAAGGAGAAAACAAACAAACACCCAGTCAGTTTTATTCATTAATTTATCTTTTCTTTATTCCTTTCAAACGTGAGAGGAGCCAGACAATGAGGTCAAGCCGAGCCCCAAGGTGATGTGGTGATGGAGAGGAGGAGGAGAGACGAGCAGAGAAAGAGATGGATGAAAACGAGCGGGGGAGAAGGAAGGAAACCTGATTTATTCTCTCAACATCAGAGCAGCAAACAATTCCTGCTCAGTCTAAATCTAACGCAAAGAGATAAAAAGCACTCGGTAAAAACATGTCACCAATAAAAAAGAAAGACACAAATTTAAAGTGAACAGAATAAATGAAAAGAGGCTAAAATAATAAAATCCTAAGAGAGAAAAGATGTTTTAAAGTGGATGAAGTGAAGAAATAAAATAAAGTGTATCAAACAGAAATCAATCTGCAAACAATCAAATCAAATTGAATAGAAGACACAGAGTCTGTAAATGATGCAGCTCGTGTCTGGAGCCGCCTGATGTCTGACGACCGGCTGATGGATTCACCGAGATCAACGAGCTGGAGAAATAATCACTTTGACGTGTGGAGAGGTCAAATATTCATCAAGAGTTTATGATTGTTCCAGCAGGAGAAGGCAGTAAAAGACATAATCATTAGACGCACGTCGTCTATGGATATTAAAAAAAGATATGGAAACGATATGGGAGGTCGATTATCAGCAGTGCAGTGAACTTCGTGTTTTGTTGAGGACACGTCTCAGATCGGGGCCATAAATCTGTCACCTTCTCTCTGCTCCTCACTTCAGCTCCTCGTGTTTAATAAACCTGCGCTCGTTTTGCAACTGTCTTTTTTTCCCCCCCAGAGAACAATCTGCCTCTCTTATCGGATCTCCTCTGATCCCTCCTTAAACGCATCCGCACAAAAGGAGGCAGACGGGCGGCTGAACGCAGCCCAGCTGCGCCTCAGATGACAGACATGCGTCTGTTTGATCAATGATTGAAATCAATCATGTCTGTAGGTGCAGGGAGATCGTCTTTGATTCTTCACGGGTTTCCACCGAACACTGTCTGACCTTTTTCCTCCGTGTGTAATCGCTTCAGGGATATTTCTTCACAGCGGGGGGTGGAATGGGAAATCATCAAGGTTAGTTAAAGGGGCAGTAAAAGTTTTTTTAATCCAATATTCGTTTTTGTAAAATTCTGCAAAATATTTCCTCACTGTCCGCTAGCTGTCGGTTAGAAAAAAAAATCAGGTGTCTTCGGCTCAGTCCTGGATCTGTAAATTGAAAACACCAGGCGTTCTAGAGGCAGAAGTGTTCTAGCGGAAGAAGCGTTCTAGAGGAAGAAGCGTTCTAGAGGCAGAAGCGTTGTAGAGGCAGAAGCGTTCTAGAGGAAGAAGCGTTCTAGAGGCAGAAGCGTTCTAGAGGAAGAAGCGTTACAGAGGAAGAAGCGTTCTAGAGGCAGAAGCGTTCTAGAGGCAGAAGCGTTCTAGAGGCAGGCGTTCTAGAGGCAAAAGTGTTCTAGCGGCAGGCGTTCTAGAGGCAGAAGCGTTCTAGAGGCAGAAGCGTTCTAGAGGAAGAAGCGTTCTAGAGGAAGAAACGTTCTTGAGGCAGGCGTTCTAGAGGCAAAAGTGTTCTAGAGGAAGAAGCGTTCTAGAGGAAGAAGCGTTCTAGAGGAAGAAGCGTTCCAGAGGCAGGCGTTTTAGAGGCAGAAACGTTCTAGAGGCAGAAGCGTTCTAGAGGAAGAAGCTTTCTAGAGGCAGAAGCGTTCTAGAGGAAGAAGCGTTCTAGAGGCAGAAGCGTTCTAGAGGAAGAAGCGTTCTAGAGGAAGAAGCGTTCTAGAGGCAGACGTTCTAGAGGCAGAAGCGTTCTAGAGGCAGGCATTTTAGAGGCAGAAACGTTCCAGAGGCAGGCGTTTTAGAGGCAGAAACGTTCTAGAGGCAGGCGTTCTAGAGGCAGAAGTGTTCTAGGGGAAGAAGCGTTCTAGAGGAAGAAGCGTTCTAGAGGCAGAAGCGTTGTAGAGGCAGAAGCGTTCTAGAGGAAGAAGCTTTCTAGAGGCAGAAGCGTTCTAGAGGAAGAAGCGTTCTAGAGGCAGAAGCGTTGTAGAGGCAGAAGCGTTCTAGAGGAAGAAGCTTTCTAGAGGCAGAAGCGTTCTAGAGGAAGAAGCGTTCTAGAGGCAGAAGCGTTCTAGAGGAAGAGCGTTCTAGAGGCAGACGTTCTAGAGGCAGAAGCGTTCTAGAGGCAGGCATTTTAGAGGCAGAAACGTTCCAGAGGCAGGCGTTCTAGAGGCAGAAGTGTTCTAGGGGAAGAAGTGTTCTAGAGGCAGAAGCGTTCTAGAGGCAGGCGTTCTAGAGGCAGAAGCATTCTAGAGGCAGAAGTCTTCTAGAGGCAGGCGTTCTAGAGGCAGAAGCGTTCTAGAGGAAGAAACGTTCCAGAGGCAGGCGTTCTAGAGGCAGAAGTGTTCTAGAGGAAGAAGCATTCTAGAGGCAGAAGCTTTCTAGAGGAAGACGCGTTTTAGAGGAAGAAGCGTTCTAGAGGAAGAAGCGTTCTAGAGGCAGATGCGTTGTAGAGGCAGAAGCGTTCTAGAGGAAGAAGCTTTCTAGAGGCAGAAGCGTTCTAGAGGAAGAAGCGTTCTAGAGGCAGAAGCGTTGTAGAGGCAGAAGCGTTCTAGAGGAAGAAGCTTTCTAGAGGCAGAAGCGTTCTAGAGGAAGAAGCGTTCTAGAGGCAGAAGCGTTCTAGAGGAAGAAGCGTTCTAGAGGAAGAAGCGTTCTAGAGGCAGACGTTCTAGAGGCAGAAGCGTTCTAGAGGCAGGCATTTTAGAGGCAGAAACGTTCCAGAGGCAGGCGTTTTAGAGGAAGAAGCTTTCTAGAGGCAGGCGTTCTAGAGGAAGAAGCGTTCTAGAGGAAGAAGCGTTCTAGAGGCAGAAGCGTTCTAGAGGAAGAAGCTTTCTAGAGGCAGAAGCGTTCTAGAGGAAGAAGCGTTCTAGAGGCAGAAGCGTTCTAGAGGCAGAAGCGTTCTAGAAGCAGGCGTTCTAGAGGCAGAAGGGTTCTAGAGGCAGAAGTGTTCTAGAGGAAGAAGCGTTCTAGAGGAAGAAACGTTCTAGAGGCAGGCGTTCTAGAAGCAGGCGTTCTAGAGGAAGAAGCGTTCTAGAGGCAGAAGCGTTCCAGAGGCAGGCGTTCTAGAGGCAGAAGCGTTCTAGAGGCAGAAGCATTCTAGAGGCAGAAGTATTCTAGAGGCAGGCGTTCTAGAGGCAGAAGCGTTCTAGAAGCAGAAGCGTTCTAGAGGTAGAAGCGTTCTAGAAGCAGGCGTTCTAGAAGCAGAAGCGTTCTAGAGGCAGAAGCGTTCTAGAAGCAGAAGCGTTCTAGAGGTAGAAGCGTTCTAGAAGCAGGCGTTCTAGAAGCAGAAGCGTTCTAGAGGCAGAAGCGTTCTAGAGGCAGGCGTTCTAGAGGCAGAAACGTTCTAGAGGCAGAAGCGTTCTAGAGGCAGAAGCTTTCTAGAGGCAGAAGCGTTCTAGAGGAAGAAGCGTTCTAGAGGCAGAAGCGTTCTAGAGGAAGAAGCGTTCTAGAGGAAGAAGCGTTCTAGAGGAAGAAGCGTTCTAGAGGCAGAAGCGTTCTAGAGGCAGGCATTTTAGAGGCAGAAACGTTCCAGAGGCAGGCGTTTTAGAGGCAGAAACGTTCTAGAGGCAGGCGTTCTAGAGGCAGAAGTGTTCTAGGGGAAGAAGCGTTCTAGAGGAAGAAGCGTTCTAGAGGCAGAAGCGTTGTAGAGGCAGAAGCGTTCTAGAGGAAGAAGCTTTCTAGAGGCAGAAGCGTTCTAGAGGAAGAAGCGTTCTAGAGGCAGAAGCGTTGTAGAGGCAGAAGCGTTCTAGAGGAAGAAGCTTTCTAGAGGCAGAAGCGTTCTAGAGGAAGAAGCGTTCTAGAGGAAGAAGCGTTCTAGAGGCAGAAGCGTTCTAGAGGAAGAAGCGTTCTAGAGGCAGACGTTCTAGAGGCAGAAGCGTTCTAGAGGCAGGCATTTTAGAGGCAGAAACGTTCCAGAGGCAGGCGTTTTAGAGGCAGAAACGTTCTAGAGGCAGGCGTTCTAGAGGCAGAAGTGTTCTAGGGGATGAAGTGTTCTAGAGGCAGAAGCGTTCTAGAGGCAGGCGTTCTAGAGGCAGAAGCGTTCTAGAGGAAGAAACGTTCTAGAGGCAGGCGTTCTAGAGGCAGAAGTGTTCTAGAGGAAGAAGCGTTCTAGAGGCAGAAGCTTTCTAGAGGAAGAAGCGTTGTAGAGGCAGAAGTGTTCTAGAGGCAGAAGCGTTCTAGAGGAAGAAGCGTTCTAGAGGCAGAAGCGTTCTAGAGGAAGAAGCATTCTAGAGGAAGACGCGTTTTAGAGGAAGAAGCGTTCTAGAGGCAGAAGCGTTCTAGAGAAAGAAACGTTCTAGAGGCAGGCGTTCTAGAGGCAGAATTGTTCTAGAGGAAGAAGTGTTCTAGAGGCAGAAGCGTTGTAGAGGCAGGCGTTCTAGAGGCAGAAGCGTTCTAGAGGCAGAAGCGTTCTAGAGGCAGGCGTTCTAGAGGCAGAAGCGTTCTAGAGGCAGAAGCGTTCTAGAGGAAGAAACGTTCTAGAGGCAGGCGTTCTAGAGGCAGAAGTGTTCTAGAGGAAGAAGCTTTCTAGAGGAAGAAGCTTTCTAGAGGAAGAAGCGTTCTAGAGGCAGAAGTGTTCTAGAGGCAGAAACGCTCTAGAGGAAGAAGCGTTCTAGAGGCAGGCGTTCTAGAGGCAGAAGCGTTCTAGAGGCAGAAGTGTTATAGAGGAAGAAGCGTTCTAGAGGAACAAGCATTCTAGAAGCAGGCGTTCTAGAAGCAGGCGTTCTAGAGGCAGAAGGGTTCTAGAGGCAGAAGCGTTCTAGAGGAAGAAACGTTCTAGAGGAAGAAACGTTCTAGAGGCAGGCGTTCTAGAAGCAGGCGTTCTAGAGGAAGAAGCGTTCTAGAGGCAGAAGCGTTCCAGAGGCAGGCGTTCTAGAGGCAGAAGCGTTCTAGAGGCAGAAGCATTCTAGAGGCAGAAGCGTTCTAGAAGCAGAAGCGTTCTAGAGGTAGAAGCGTTCTAGAAGCAGGCGTTCTAGAAGCAGAAGCGTTCTAGAGGCAGAAGCGTTCTAGAGGCAGAAGCGTTCTAGAGGCAGGCGTTCTAGAGGCAGAAGCGTTCTAGAGGCAGAAGTGTTCTAGAGGCAGAAGGGTTCTAGAGGCAGAAGCGTTCTAGACGAAGAAACGTTCTAGAGGAAGAAACGTTCTAGAGGCAGGCGTTCTAGAAGCAGGCGTTCTAGAGGAAGAAGCTTTCTAGAGGCAGAAGCGTTCCAGAGGCAGGCGTTCTAGAGGCAGAAGCGTTCTAGAGGCAGAAGCATTCTAGAGGCATAAGCGTTCTAGAGGCAGAAGCGTTCTAGAAGCAGAAGCGTTCTAGAAGCAGGCGTTCTAGAAGCAGGAGCGTTCTAGAGGTAGAAGCGTTCTAGAAGCAGGCGTTCTATAAGCAGAAGCGTTCTAGAGGCAGAAGCGTTCTAGAGGCAGGCGTTCTAGAGGAAGACGCGTTCTAGAAGCAGGCGTTCTAGAGGCAGGCGTTCTAGAGGCAGGAGCGTTCTAGAGGTAGAAGCGTTCTAGAAGCAGGCGTTCTAGAAGCAGAAGTGTTCTAGAGGCAGAAGCGTTCTAGAGGCAGGCGTTCTAGAGGCAGGCGTTCTAGAGGCAGAACCGTTCTAGAAGCAGAAGTGTTCTAGAGGCAGAAGTGTTCTAGAGGCAGGCGTTCTAGAGGCAGAAGTGTTCTAGAGGCAGAAGTGTTCTAGAGGCAGGCGTTCTAGAGGAAGAAGCGTTCTAGAGGCAGAAGTGTTCTAGAGGCAGGCGTTCTAGAGGCAGGCGTTCTAGAGGCAGCAGGCGTTCTAGAGGAAGAAGTGTTCTAGAGGCAGAAGTGTTCTAGAGGCGTTCTAGAGAGTGTTGAGAGTGAGGTCGTTCTGCGGTTCACTGGATTGCGCATGCGTATTGTCACGTCTCTCCTGGAATTCTAAGATGGTGAACAATCGGTGTAACATTCCCTACATTTACTACGATTTTATACTCACTATATTAATGCTGCGTTTAACTTCAATCGAACCGGGGGTTCGTCGTCATTGCCCTCATCAAAAATGAAGAATATATTGGTTTTCGAAATCAAAGCATCAATCAATCTTTATAGCAACAACGTTTAAATATCTGCCACTTGTCAGAAGAAACTGAAATCTGAAGCTACTGTACAAACAATCACGTTGAGAATCTCTTATCGTCTTGTTGATCTAAGTTCAGTTCAGGAAAATTCTCAGCGAGTTTTCCAGCAGCACTTTTCATTTAAAAACAACAAGGGGAGACCTCTGAAGTGATGAAAGCTTCGTACTGATCCGTCTGTCCTATTTATTCAAAGCTTTTATGATGAAAAAGAAGAAAAGAATGTCTCAATTAATCCAAACAAGTTTTCTGATCAAAGCCACATCCTCTCTCGTCGGATCGCTGCCGGCGCAGACGACAGACGCTCTTTGTCTTTAGAGACGGACGCTGACCTTTCCAGCTGAGTGCAGGTAATAGCATCAATTTACCAGAGGAAGATTTGTGAGCCTCCTCTGGTCGAAGGCTAATGCTTCTCTCCAGAGCCTGGCAGGCTGGGTGTGTTTGTTCAGGGAGGACAAAAGGCGGACGTTGGGTAACACCGGGACGAAATACGTTTGAGCTGATATGAACCGCTGCCGGCCTCAACGGGGGTTAAGCGGGATTTGTCCGGAGCGAGTCGGAGGGTGAAGATGGGAAACCCGACGAGGGGGAAATTCAGGGCGAAGGCCAAGAAAACATTTACACAGATGTGTTTGCCTTCCTGTCGCCCGCGTGTATTTCAATGGACTTGCTTATATTCTGTAAAGTGATCGTGCTGATCTCACCCTAACCATAACTCAGACCTTCACAACATCATCAACCGCGCGTTGGTAAAGCAAATAAAAAGCCCACAATGCTCTGGGGCGAAAAGTATTTGTGGCGTTACCTCCTGTCACCAGTAGAGGCGCTAATCAGGAAGCGCTTGTATTTTACTAAGTGCGACATAATGCGTCGTATGAGTTGGAAGACTTTGTTTGTTTGAGAAATTGTTTGTCTATTGAATCTCCCAGCGAATGAGTCGCGATATACGTCAGTGTTGGACATCAGACGGGCTCAAATCTCCGGAGCCAGGTTCTCGCCAACTTAGTGGAAAGCCTTTTGCAGAAGTGTCCACATACATGTGGGGATAGAACGTGTCATATTAGCTATGTGTTTTCTATAAACAACTTTATTTCTGTATATAGCTTTGACAAGCGAGGTCACGGTGTGAATGTGAAATGTCTGTGGGCCGCTGCCCTGCTCTGTGCTCGGCCACTCACACCGTCAGCTGACCAGCTGGCCTGTGATTTGTTGTGGAAGCGTTTCTCTCCCACTCTGGTGCCTGGAAAAATGTGCCCCTCCCCCTGCTCTCCCATCTTTCCCACAGTTCCCTCCATTTCCAGCCAAGTCATTCCAAACAAAAAAGAAGAAGGCAAATGTTAGGTGGTTAACCCTGAATTTAATCCCTTTGTCAATGGACACGTGCACAAAAAAAAGCTCAACACTCAACACGTCAAACAAAACATACATCAGAGAAAAACGTTAGTTGCTCATATACAGAAAAACAGTTTTGAACCACATCGTTCTCCTCAGTTTTTCAAAAACAATCCCCTTCATTCATCTCTGAAAGCTGCTTAATCGAGCCGGCCTCGCAAAGACATGATGAAATGCTTCTTTGTTACGTAATGCGTGGCACACGAGGAAATCAAGAATATAACTTATGTTACTTCTACGTCTCTGTCCGTCTGTGTGCAGGGTTGAGTGCGGCCAAGCTGTTGAAGGCCAGTGGACTGAACCCTGTGGTGCTGGAGGCCAGGGATCGCGTCGGCGGTCGCACGTTCACTGTGCAGGTAAGACCAGAGACGCTGCCGTCGGATGTGACCAGTAGTGTGCTGCGATAAGCAACAATAATATTGATAAAGATGATCATCTCCATCCATGTAACACCTGTACAAGCCTGTCTTTATGTACTAATAATGGTTATACCTATATTCATATGGCCCTTTTCCAAACAAGTTACAAAGCACGTCACATAGAGAAGCAAACAAACAATAACATTTGTTTATTTAAATAAATAAAAAAGGAGTAGAATAAATAAATAAAATTAAAGTAGCATAAAGTAGCATGTTTAGAAGGAAATGCTAATTTAATTTAGTTTTTTATGAATATCATTTATAAACTGTTTTTAACATATAAGTTCAACTGTTTTAAAATATACACAATAACTTTTGTTTTCCACAGAAATGTCACATTTTGCTATATAATATCTACACACAGTGACTTTATTCAACTTTTGATAATTATGTTTAGAATCTGACAGCACTTGGAGAAGTTAAGATGAAAGTTCATGGTCTGGTTTAATAGCATTTCTCTCTTTGTAACTTTGGACCAATAATGAGGACTTCGTTTTTTTTATTTTCCTTATTATCAACAATAGAAGAAGAATTGTGTCTGTCAGGATCAACAGCTATGTAGAGTTAGGTGTCATCTGCATAGTAGTTAAAAAGTAATACTGTGCTATTGGATAATGACCCCCTTATAACGTAACTCGGTTAAAAGGTAGTGGACCCAGGACGGAGTCTTGTGGTGCTCCATATCTGTCCTTTGTGATGCGTACCTTGTAAATGAGAGAACAAAAAGTTGCAATCTGATTGGCTGAGCTGAAAGGTTAACGATTTGTGTTAGCCAAAGCTAGTTAAAACCTTACTTTTGAAACTAAACTGCCAGTTACGTATATGTCACGTAATTAATATCCTTTTAAAAAAAAATGTTTCATTGTTTGCATTGTTTCTTTTGTACGTCTTCCTTTTCAGAACAAGGAGACAAAGTGGGTTGATCTGGGCGGGGCTTACATCGGCCCGACCCAGAACCGCATCCTCCGATTGGCCAAAGAATACGACATAAAGACGTACAAAGTCAACGAGCAGGAGCGGCTGGTGCATTACGTCAATGTGAGTGTCGAACGCTTTTGCCGTCATGCAGATGAACGTCTCCGCCGTCCGACCTAACCCCCGTTGACTTGAGGTATTTCGGGGGTGTGGCAAAAGACTATAAACACCTGTCAGTTTGATTCAATACACACTGACATCAGTCGTACACCTCGGCCTCACACTTGCCCACACCTAAGACGGGGATTTGTCCATCGGCCACATTAGCGTTGCTCCCCTGACCCGGTCCCGCGGAGCTCAGAGAAGCCCGAGGTAACGGTCAGAAGGTAAAACCAAATGTCCCTCCCATGATTTCCTAGATGTTTCTGCTGAGCAGCGAGCCGCCCCTCTCCTCTCCTCTGCAGCATTAGGGAGTGCAGATGCTAATCTTTGCCTCGGGGATTTCTGTAATGCAGTTTCTCTTTTGTCTGAGTGGTTGTAAGGATAACAAAAGCAAACAAAAGGAGGAAGCAAGAAGGAGACACAGAGGGCCATCTTCCTTTCTTCTTGCTGTTCTTGTCGCGCCATATCTCATTAGCGCGGACGCAACGACGTCCTAAACACAGTCGTGTTCCTCTTACCTGATTCGATTTGCCGTCGCTGCCTCGCGGCCCCTGCTGTCAATCACCGGACGGCAATTTTCCTGTTGGTGTGTATGTGAGGAGACGGACTGAGTCGGCTTATCTCCTTATCTCTTTCTAGGCTGTTGTTCGAGTCAATAAATCTTCAGAGATGGACTCTGAGCTCCGGGGCCGTGGAGTGCGGTCACATACTCTCACTTTACTTTTTACTGAGATTTCTTAGAGAGCTGTTTGTTCTGTCCACACGCCCTTATATGTACACGCCTGAGGGCGGCAAACATTTGGAAATACATCACAGAAAACAAGATATTGTTGAGCCAACAAACTGAAAGTCGTGAGGGTAAAAACAAGGTCTTTGGCCACATGCCTTTGGGGCGGCTGTGGCTCGGGATGTAGAGTCGCTCGGCCACCAACCCGTAAGTTGGCAGTTCGATCCCAGTTTCCCTCAGCCCACATGCCGTTGCGTCCTTGGGCAAGACACTTAACCCTAACCTGCCATACACACACCGACAGTGTATGAATGTGGCAGAAAAATGTGCAGTAAATAGCAGCGCTGTATGAATGGGTGAGTGTGACATTCCTGTGAAGTGCTTTGAGTGGTCCATATGCGCTTCATAGATACAGTCCATTTAAATACAGTCCATTTGCCTTAAATAACGTGTAGGATCTCCCTTGTACCCGTAAAAACATCTCTGACCCAATGTTTCGATTGGTCAGAGATGGGCCCCTGTTGATGAGTGATATATGGCTAAAGGATGGATGGATGGAACTTAGTCCGGGGCTTGACGTCCCACAGATGGTTGAGGGCCGACGTCAACACCTTGAACAATCTTTGTCGTGCGCCTTGAATCCTCCCTGAGCCACGTTTGCAGTTTTTCGCGATGACCACCAAGAAGCCACCGTCACGGAGGGGCGTGGTCGGTCTGTAGAAATATTTCCGTGTCAAAGTGACGTCGCCCTGCCTTCTTGCCACAGTGCGTCCTGCTGCCATGTTCACATGACACACACACAACGTGATGTAAAGGGAAGTGTGATTTTTCCACACCAGGCTGCCTTCTTCCGTCGCTCCTGGTCCAGTTCTGAGGACCACTCGTCACTTTTTGCGCTCACTGACCTCCGCGAACCAGGAACACAGGACAGGACCTGTCGCCGTGCTGGTCGCGTCACCGCCGACGCTTCAGCCGGCTGCTTGTGAAACGGCACCGTGGTGACAACTGTGACAAATGAATCTTTGGTTTGGCGACAGACTTTTAATTGGACGCCGCCGTCTGAGCTCTGAATCCGTCCACACGGGAGTGTGAGGGAGCTCCTGTGTGTGTGTGTGTGTGTGTGTGTGTGTGTGTGTGTGTCTCCTTAGCTACTATCTCTGTAAGATCCACTCAAAGACATGACTCTCACACACACACACACACACACACACACACACAGCCATGCGCGGCGCTCGGAGCTTCCTGGCAGGTTTCCATGGCAGCGTGCCTCATCGAAAGCTGCTCACCCCCTTTCAGTGTCAGCCGGCGTGTTTGTCTGTGTGTGCTTGTGCATATACTTGTAGTGTGTGTGTGTGAGTGCGTGCGTGTGTGTGGAGGGGCCGAGGCGAAAACGTCCCCTCGTCGTCGTGGTGACCACGGACACCCGAGTCAGTCCCACGTGTTCTGTCCACCGACAGACCACATCACACACTCGGCTGGTTTAAGTCCACTGCCTTTTTTAGTGTTGATTTAAAATCTGCTGATTTATTATCTATTTTAGTTTGATTAAACTATTTCACACTTTCCAATAACTCACTGTTAAAATTTCCTAAGGCCATTTAATGTATCATCCTTTAATTATTGTCCTTAAAGTTAAACTCCAGGGACATCTCAGCATGTCTGCGATATGTCTTTTTAATTTTATTTCCGTGCCGTCTTGAAGTGATAAAATATAGGTAATAGGACGCAGTGCATTATGGGACAAGAGGCTCTGCTGGTGTCTTTTACCCGCCGGGTAAAGTTAATACATTTACCTGAAGTAAAGACACACGTGCTGCAGGGATCAACAAAGTATTGCAGAGCCACATCCTGGATATTAAAACATTTTGTTTTTACTCTAAACACTAAAACCTGAAGTCGCTGAAGAAAATACAACATGTCGACTCTACTGGGTTTGTGGAAATGAATAATATGACAAAGCTCATGTACAAAAAACAACATTTATTACATGCTGATAAGACATTTATTTTTTTATTGCCATGGTGCAATTAGTGCCCTATCTCTGGAAATCATGAAATACACATTATCATTTACCTTGTGACATCAGAGAGACACTGGAAATTGCACGTAGTCAAATTTTATCAGTTTATTGTGTCTTACGGTGCTGACCAGGATTTACCAGGACAAAGTCTGTGACCTGTCAGTCACGCGAGCGACAGACTTCCACAGTCCCCGGTCATTCTTCTCTCGGCGGTCGCCGTGTGACCTGCAGTCGGGCCGGACGTCCACGCCGCCGGTCCGGGACGGTCCCACGTAACCAGGCTCGGGGATTCCCCCGTCTCCGACGGTGATGCCTCATTAATAAACCCTGTGCTGAGAGCCGCAGACGCTTGTTAGCTGGTACTTTGCTGATAAGGGGAAGCCAGCGCTGGCCCTTTGGATTACAATCTGCCATGGAAAAGCTGATTACAGCACCGCGGCTCTGTTGAAAGCGAGCTCTTAATCGCACAATAGCCGCGGTGCACACACACATGCTGCCTCGCTGTTACTCACGCTCCTCGTATTCACTGTACTTTACCGTCGGTCGGATCAATGTAACAGTTTTCCGCCCCGAGTTGAGATCAGGGAACTTTCACTTCAATGTGCAGAGCCACTTCGAGTCAAAACGCGGCGTAGTGACACTCACATGGAAAACACCAGCAGGGAGTCCACCCCCACAATGTGACGGGGCTGAAGGAGAAAGACGCCTTTTCTAATCTACGGCCTCTTCATCAGGATAATGGCCGACACGTCGGAGGTACATACGCAGCCAGGCTGCGATGCGCCGGAATGTCACGAGCACAGAATATTTGGGAACGGGGATTTAATTCTTGCATGTTTTCTTTTTTTTTTGGTGCGTGTGTGACGTCGGTCGGCCGGTCGTGTGCAAACCCCACTCGGCCTCGGTCTCCCGTGTGTGTCCTCCTCTTCCTCTTGCTTCGTCCTGGTCGCGCCTCTCCCCCTGCAAACTGATCTTTAACCAGAGTTGTTCTTGGAAACACTAAAACACTTGAACGTGGTTAATGTCAGAGACACACACTCCTCTCTCTCTGTCTGTCTGCATTTGTTAATCAGTAGTGAAATTAGGAAACAGATCAATAGTCCAGCTACGTAACAAACACATGGATCGTGGATCTTCTTATCAGCGTCAATGGCAACGAATCAGAGTCTGACTCTGAATCTGAAGGTTTTGCACAACATGCAACGCACAGTACAAAGCCGTTCCTGCCGTCTCTGCACATCCGATGATGATGATGATGATGACGAGGATGATGATGATGATGATGAGGATGATGACGAGGATGATGATGATGATGATGATGATGATGATGATGATGATGACGAGGATGATGATGATGATGAGGATGATGATGAGGATGATGATGATGATGAGGATGATGAGGATGATGACGAGGATGATGATGATGATGAGGATGATGATGAGGATGATGATGATGATGATGATGACGAGGATGATGATGATGATGAGGATGATGATGAGGATGATGATGATGATGAGGATGATGATGAGGATGATGACGAGGATGATGATGATGATGATGATGATGACGAGAATGATGAGGATGATGATGATGATGATGATGATGATGATGATGATGACGAGGATGACGAGGATGATGAGGATGATGATGATGATGACGAGGATGATGATGATGATGAGGATGATGATGATGATGATGAGGATGAGGATGATGATGAGGATGATGATGAGGATGATGACGAGGATGATGATGATGATGAGGATGATGATGAGGATGATGACGAGGATGATGATGATGATGATGATGACGAGGATGATGAGGATGATGATGATGATGATGATGATGATGATGATGAGGAGGATGTGTTCGACAGGGAAAGTCGTACCCGTTCAAAGGCTCCTTCCCTCCCATGTGGAACCCCATCGTCCTGTTGGACTTCAACAACCTGTGGAGGACGATGGACCAGATGGGCAGCGAGGTAACGCCGTCGTTCAGTTCCTTTTTTTCCGACTCTCTTCATGCTCCGCGTGTCTCATCTTGACTTTGTCAACACGTCAGATTCCCAGGGAGGCGCCCTGGAGAGCTCCGCATGCCGAGGAGTGGGACAAGATGACCATGCTGCAGCTCTTTGAGAAGATCTGCTGGACCAGGTAACTCTGCTCGCCGCCGCTGCCGCTGCCGTCGCCTAGATGACGATTGAGAAATTCAACGTGTTCCTTTTCAATCCCTCGCTCCTCTTCCTCGCAGCACCGTCCGCCGCTTCGCCACGCTGTTCGTCAGGGTGAACGTGACGTCCGAACCCCACGAGGTGTCGGCCCTGTGGTTCCTGTGGTACGTGAAGCAGTGCGGAGGAACCATGAGGATCTTCTCCACCTCCAACGGAGGACAGGTGTGTGTGTGTGTGTGCGTGTGTGTGTGTGTGTGCGTGTGTGTTTGTGTGTGTGTGTGCGTGTGTGTGTGTGTGTGCGTGTGTGTGTGTGTGTGTGTGTGTGTGTGCTTTCATTTAATCTGCACGCACATCTACGGCATTGTGTGTGAGATACAAAGAGTTTTGATGGAGTGGAATAACAAAACAATGATTCTTTGGATCTGAACTGTTTCCCACTGAAGTTGGAATTTTAATCACAACACAACAAGAATCAGCTTTCGAGGTAAAGTTCAGTGTTTTCCAGTTAATTTCCAGGAAATCTTCCTAATCCAAAATGAGGAGGGATCCAGCTACTTGGATATTTGATGTCAGAAAGCTCTGTCACCGCCCAGTGGCCCCGTTGCCACGGCCACCGAGGAATGGGGATTGTGTTTGGATGAACACACGATCTCGTAGTTGTCAAGTCCCCGTTTGCTCGACCTCCCCGTTTTCATGCAGTGTCCAGTATATACACACAATCGGTCTTCGGCTGTTTTGTCAAGTCAAGCTGCACCAAATCACACACACTCATATGATCAGTCTCCTAAATATGATGAAAATGTAAAAAGAATAAACAACCCTCTATGTTTAGAGGAGACACGTTCTGCCTTGTTTCAGACTGAGGCTGCAGGGAACCGATGTGTTCACTGAACATCAGAGCATTTAAACCTTTTCAAGCTAGAACCCACATTCAAATTCATAAACCTGAATATGAGCATTAATATGTCTCCTTTAAAGAATCCCTTGATCCGATCCAGGACAACATCGAATGTTTGGGTTTTTTTCTTGGCCCGTGTTCCGTCGTCCCACCAGGTTTTGACAGACAACAAACGTTCACATTGAGCCATTAAAAATGCATTTGAATCAGAAAATAAATAGAAAATGAATAGTTAAGGATTAAATAGAGGTGACAGTACGTAAGTCATTCATTAGAAAGCCGCAGCAGAGAGAGTCAATCGTTCGATTGAGACGCTAAACTCGTTTGGTATTTCGTCACTTTCCACCCGACACAGACGCACGTTGCTGCTCTGACGGAACCGACTCCTCATCCCGTAATGCCACAGTGGAATGTGTTTCTGATCGGGGGGGCGAGCAGAGCCACGTTGACACCAAACCATATGGAAGAAAAATCCTGTCTCAGCCTATTTTCTTTGGCATCACGTGAACTCTGTCCCCCCGTCTCTCTCTCCCTCCGTCCGTCCGTCCGTCCGTCCTCTGCAGGAGAGGAAGTTCGTGGGCGGCTCCAGTCAGATCAGCGAGTGCATGGCCCGGGAGCTGGGCGACCAGGTGAAGCTGCAGTCTCCGGTCTACAGCATCGACCAGAGCGGAGACGCGGTCGTCGTGGAGACGCTGGACAAACAGACGTACACGGTAAAAAACGCCGGCGCGGCGATAAGAGGTGGAGAGTACCTCAGTACACGTGTCCATACTTTAACTCCCAGTTCATCCGCAGTATTTCAGTGGAAATGATGGTACTTTTTTACTCCACTACACGTATTTAACAACTGTATTTACTATTAATTAAAAAACATCATAATAATCATCTATATTTTGTATAGCACCTTTAAAATCGGGGTTTACAAAGTGGAGACTCGAGAGCCGGTCGCAGAACACATTCACACGGATGAAACTAACAAGAAATAAAAGCAGTAAGAGCAAATACATGTGTATGAATCAAAGAATAAAAGCAATAGAACATAAAAGATTTTAAAAAATGAATAAAAAGATAAAAGACTGCGATAGAAAAAATCACAGAGATTTGATAACTGTCACTGATTCTGCCTCATCTCCTCAGGCAGGTCTTATAAAGTCGATGGTCCTGATTGATCTTGTACATTTATAATATCTAGAAATATCTTTAAAGATTAAACTTGTGGTTCCCAACTCTTTTGGTAGTGCCGTTTAAGGTGAGGGGATCTTTTCCTCTCCCTCATGTATCGGCTCAGTAATAATGATAGTCGTATCTGAAGTCATGCTCCAGTGGCTGATGTATTAAATATGTAGATTATATGTTAAATTAAAATCCAAACCCTTAGTTCCTTCTCCAGTCTTCACCTTTTTAAACTATGTGGTTCAGATCCGCTGGACGCAATCGTTCATAAAGTAGTTCAAACTAAATATTTGATTAATTAATTAATGCTTATTAACGTTATTATGCCGTTATTTGCATCTACACCTCCTGGACACAGGAAGAAACTGTTTTGTTTCCACGGTCGCCTTCGGACTCACAAGCTGCAGCCACCGAGTGTTTCTCAGTGCTGCCATCTGCTGGTTGCTCCGCCTCCATGTGATGCAGCTTCCTACACATCTCTCTCATGTTAATATCTTCTTCTAATTTTTTTTGAACGCACGTCCTGTTCTCAGGCCAAGTACGTGGTCGTGGCGACGCCCCCCGGCCTGAACCTGAAGATGCACTTCAACCCCGAGCTGCCGCCGCTAAGGAACCAGCTGATCCACCGCGTCCCCATGGGCTCCGTCATCAAGTGCATGGTTTACTACAAGGAGAACT